>NW_022595253.1:423373-436579 GCF_009176505.1 Sitodiplosis mosellana | reverse complement strand
AGAGAGAGAGAGAGAGAGAGAGAGAGAGAGAACGAACGAGTGCAATGGGAGACGCATGGCCGCACGCAGCGAAATAGAAGCATAGAAAATCATCGCACACGACACAAAGTAACACTATATGTGTCTATACAATGTATACAATGAGTGCATGCTGCTTATGTTACGGATTGTGTGTGTATGTGTTTTTTTTGCCAAAACGATGATAAGTTGTGTGCTCAGTGTTTTCATTATAAATAATGAACACATGGTTGTAATTCTGTTTTTCCCCCAGCTGCTCTTAAGACTTCGTCTCTCTTTTTCGACTGGTTTCTAGTATTCATAAACACATACGTTACATTACGGGAAAACGACGGATTGGCAAACAAATCGAACAATTCGGAAAATTGATTGGCATGACTTCGACTGTATGTCTACCTGTTCGTCCAAAATTTAATGCAAATGAGCATCGAAAAACATAATTCAATCGATTTCATGTTGCTAATCGACCACTTTTTTTCCTCCTTCTGATCTCAATCACGGTTGAATAATTCATTTTGTGCACATATTCGGAAAACACTTACGTTCATCGTTAAATGCTGTATTAAAATGCTGAGCGCAACAATGGATTTATTTGCACGTATGACATTCAAATCAACTGCTGCCGTCGGCTTCTGTTGCTGATTCGAATTCCGTGCGGCTTTATCCGGTATGGGTGACGAAGCAACGGCCGATGCAAAACGAACCGTCGTATCACCATCAGTTGAATCGACGATCGAGAACTCAATTAAACTCTCATTTGATTCACCATTGGCTTGAGCTGTACTTGCTTTGGCTTTTCCATTGATTTGCGGCACAGCTACTGCCTTGTGATTTGAGACTGCCACAGCCGCAGCAGACGTTTTACCATTACGATGAATCGTTGCTATTAGTGGCTGATGATGATCGTCGGTTGTCGCTAATTTCGTCGAATTTGTTCCGCTCTTCGTTTTGTGATTGTTATTGTTGATGCTGCTATTGTTATTATTTATGGTTGGCGAATGTGCTAGCGTCGACTGTAAACCGTGTTCTAAAGAAACAAAAAGAAGAATAGAGAAGGAAAAAAATAAACATTTTAATTTAAAGTTCTTTGCTCATTTCATTAAAATTGCCAATTAAAATCGTTAGATTCGCTCTTTACGTCATTCAAATGACTTAATTCATGCGAAATTTTAATAAATAAACATAACATTTTGCGATATGCGTAGTGAATTTTTGGTGTCCATTTCCTGAACAAACACCGTCCATACATCATTCGCCGCTGCCACCGCCGCACGGAATCAATGATTTATTTCACTACCGCTTTATTATTATTTGCCACACAAAATGCAAAACCATGTCGAATTCATTAGTTTCTTGTTAATAACAACGAAGAACCGTGAGCACTCAGGCAAATGTTGTGTGTGTGTGTGTGTGTGTTACGGTTATTGTTTCTGAACGCATTGTGTACACCTGCGTATGTTTCTTAAACCAACAGATTTTCTAGAGTCATAAAATATTTGTCTAGACTCATTGAGGCCAATTCAAGCGCATTTGTCAATTCCCAATTGCACTCATTTACTGGAATCATTGAGATAATCGACTGTTCATTGGATTTGTTCCAGTGTCGAATGAGGCGATTCAAGAAGATGAAGACCCTTTTGTGTTGTGCACACACATTTTCAGGTGGAAAAAATTCATGGCTTAGGTCATATTGGCTTTGGGCACAATATGTTTTTTGTTGCTTGTGAAAGAAAAAAGAAACACACACACAGAAAAAAAAATCTGCTCCGAAATATTCAATTGAAGTACCACTTCATTGGTTCCACTCGAGTCACACACATCATTATTTTATTTGCAGTTTGTTTTTGTGTTTATTTTTTGTTCGCTTTCCCATTTGCATGCAATGTTTCACATCGTGCAACTGTGCGTAACGTGCGCGAGCAAGCAAGCACTGCCGTTGAGCATTTTTGCCACAGAAATAGAGAGAGAGAAAAAAATGGCATTTTCTCAATAAAATGTAGTGAAATGTGAAAATAAACACAAAACATATTGCGACAAATTTTTCCACTCGAACAATTCGGTTAAGTGTAGTTTTTCTTTAACTTGATTTCTCGCATAGATTTTCAGCCGTTCATTTTTGTCAAGGTTTTGCTAAATCCAACCAATACTTAACCGAATTAGAAAAAAAAAATATCACAAGTTTAACTAGAAATACAATGGATTCACATAAGCCGCGGTAAACTTTACACAACGAAACCACAAAATGGAAATTCAAAGCCGTACCAAGGCATTCGCACGAAGCAATTTGGTATTCAAGACGCGATTCGAAAAGATTCCACAATCCATCCCATCGATTCATTGCACAAATTCGATTCGCTTTTTTCTTTTTTTCGTTGAGATACTTTTTCAGTTGTTTAATTGACTTTTTTCTTCAAGTGATGCAATCACTGTGACTTCGTGTGATTTTTTTGCAGTCTGTCAATCCATTGTTTTTGTTTACATTTTCTGTCGATTCATTGCTCCCGCTTGTGAGTCACAAAACGATATTGCTATTGTAAGCGATAAGTACTTTTGACGCATTGGAACTTCTGAATGAACGTCAAATTCGGATGATTTAAACGAGATTTAACTTCTATTGAATGCTCATTTCATTCTCGTCCGTGGTTGTGGTCGTACAATACGACTCATATTTTCCAATTAAATTCTCGTCACATGTACTTACAGTTCATTTGCGAAGCGATAAACTGAAATCAACCGAAAAATCAATTCAATGAAAACCGAAAAGAGAATTCACAAGAATCGACTTCTCGATGTGAAGAATTTCCTTCGTTTGTATTTTTTGTGAGTTTTTCTGAAGAAAAAATGCAAATCATTGCGAAAATTGCGGATGAAGCATTGTTCCGTCGTTTTAACCACCACTATAAATGGATCGTTTCCTAACTTTCTGTAGAAGGTTTTTTCTCTCGCTCTCTTTTGCAAAAAAAAATAGATTTGCTTCTACAGTGTTGCGATTAGTAATTTTTTCTCCGCGTATTTTTTTCTGTTTTGCTCTCTTTAATGTTCAAATTGAGTGAACACACACAAACATACACACATTATAGCCACCTTTCATAATGCTAATCGCTTCGATACACTCACTAAAACAGTATAACACACGAGAAGGGCAGAAAAAAACAAGCAGCAATAAATGTTTTTATTTTTCTGTTATTTTTCTCCTCTCTCTCTCTCTCTCTCTGGCGAAAAAAGAAACAATTATAATCATTAAACAGTGCGCGGTCAAATTTTCCAATCATTGAAACCCATTTCGTTGACTGGCAAAGATTTTCTCTTGAACTATCATTATCCGTAGATGATTCAGCAAGCAAAACAGCAAAAAAAGCCAACGAATATCGATGTGAAGCCCAAATGAATAAAAGGGAGCTGGCAGATTTGCGCGCACATACACACCACATTTCGGACGAAATTGAAATAGTTGCAAGAAAAAATCGATGGAAACTTTCGCAATGCTCGGATGTTAATAGAAATATTTCGATGATTATTCATGAATGAATTTGCTTTGAAAATGCCAAAGTTTCATGTTATTTTTTCCAACAAAAAATTCGGAATGAAGAAGAAACTTTTGAATTGATTGGTCTTTAAAATCATTTGCGGGCTTTTGAATAGAATTTTTCTTGTTTCACATTGGAATTCACACACTCCAATGACAGTTGTGGATTGGCATCCATTCGCTATTTCAAAACCAAACTTTTATTGCATACACACGCTTGAAATGTCGCCAGAAAAAGAAGAACTGCGAGAGAGAAAAAGCGGCATGATTTTCATATATTTCAAGGGCAAAATCCATTTAAGATGACGTCGATAAAAAAACACACAATAAAGCACATAGCGTTCATTTGTTTTCTGTCAATTGTGTTTTCTACTTCTTTTGGAAACTGTCGCGCGCTCGTTCATTTTGCAAGTTGACTTTGGCAGCCAAAAAAAAAATGTGTTTGGCTTTGGCCACGGTTCACTTCAATCGGGAGGCGTATAAGTATAGATTTTATTTACCCGTTTCGCCAGCAACAGTAACACTAACAGCAGCAGCAGCTGAATTAACAAAACTCTTTGGCGTTATTTGTAATGAACTCCACGACAGTAGAGTCGGTGTAAAGCATTGCTCTTTATTGCTACAACAAATGTCACTACAGCTATTATTGTATACGGAATTCATAATTCATTCTAGACTCTCTGAATCCGCGGCATTTGTCGAAAATGGTGTGATTTTTGTTGTTGAGCGGTGCGGATCACATTTGGTGTGGGTCGTTTCACATTTTTGCATAAACACTTTGAGATAAAAAAAAATTCGAGTCAATTATTCAAAACCAAAGAGAAAAAATAAACCATCACTAATTAAAAATGTAATATATCCATCACAGGGAGAGAGCGAACGAGCACTTTTCGACGGAAATCTTTTCGTCTGTTCCAACTGGATGCACGCAAGAAATATATTGTCTTAGGCGAATGTGTTGCCTTCTCCAAAAGATCAATCGAAAATAACCAATAAAAACTCCCGTAAGACACTTCCATCAAAAATCATCGGGTAGAAATACTTATTGCCTGACAAGAGAAAAAACTTTTCCAAAACGCAAATAAATGAGCGAAGCACACACGATAGAGTGAAAATGTTGTTTGTGCCGTTCAATGACTTCAGTCCAACTAAATTACAAATTATGATTTTTTGCGCTACAACGCTTGAAACACCGAGCGACTCTATAGCCCAAAAAGCGCTAGAGCACACCACACTCGCCTGCGAAATTAGCCAACCAGCCAGCCAGCAAAGAGATCGCACGCGCATACAACGTTAGCTATAGTTGAAAGAAAAATGAGTGAGAAGAGGAAAAAACAACAACAACTACGATTGAAAAGAAAGAAAAAAAAATAACACTGAAATCTAACGTACGCAATTCGCATTAGACACACGAATGAATTTGAAACATTTTTACGATGTGTAGTGCGTATCGTGTCGACGCTACAGCTTGACATGCTGGAAGAAAGGGAACGAATGAATCCGTAGCGACCGTTGAAAATGCAGATTGAAAAGCGAAGAACAAAAAAAGCTGGCAGCTGAAGCAGCGGCGGTGGTGGCACTCGGTTTGTACGCGCATTTCATCAAAACCGAAAGGTAATACCGTGGCTTTGCGTGTATTTTAGTGTTTGCTAGTCTGATTGATGATGGAGTGAATCAAATGTGCGGCGGATCTGTGATCGACGTAGCCGACGACGAGAGAGGGAACACCACTTAGACTCATGTACTGTACATGCTCGAGTTATAATTTTACGCTTGTACTCTCATTGCTTCAAACATTCCGCATACATTGACGAACACTTGACTTGTCGATTCAGTGGCGATGTAGACAACAATACCGACTCATGGCACGGCAAAACTATCAAACACTTGAAGCATGTGCAATGCACATAATCGAGATAATAACGTGTGAATATGGATGAGAAGAGTTGGTAGAAAAACGAAAAGCACATTGCACTGAAAACGCTGATGATTACCATAGCTCGATTCGGTATATCCTTTCGGTGATTATGGGTGCACGAGAGGAACGGAGGAAAATGCCGGAGAAAATTGCAAAGCACTTAAAATATTTGCGAAAAACAAGCCAAAAGCTATGATTGAGGGAATTTCCATTTTAATGTGGCCGCAATTTTTACATTCCAATGCGAGTATGGGCGATGGAAAATTACACACATTGATTCGGTGTAAACCTCTCTTTTTATTCGCTTCATGAAAATTTCACTCGTCAATTTACCGTCTTTTTGCGCTGCGGGGCAAAATTCGCAAACTAACCTTGAGCACATAACGTTCAATGGTTTTTTTTTTTTCGTTGCTTGATTTAATATATTTTTCGTGTGATCTGCTCGAAACCAACTGATGAATTGCAAATTAGAATCGGAATATGAAATTGTTTTAGATTGAGTTTCAATGGTTTGAAAACAAACGATCATCATTCGTTTGCGCTGGTTTCTTTGTTGCTGCAACCAAAACGCTAAAACCTAGCGACGTTTCTTTTCTATTACTTTTTTCACTTTTAAAATCAACATCGTGGACGAAATTCAAACACAAAGGCTAATTAAAATTATTAAAAACAAAAAAGGTGTTCGTTTGCCGAGTATTCAAATTGCTGGCTTTTTGGGCGAATGTTTTGATGCATGTTTTTTTGTGAGTGTTTGTTTATTTATTACTTCGATCGGTTTGAGTAATGGTTGTCGTCGTATGCTGTAGTCGACAAAAGCGTGACTATATTTATGTTGTCGCTGTTTTTTTTATTATTATTATCATTTACGTGTCTAAAAGACAAACATTCGTCGATGTTGTCACTATTGAAACAAACGACATTTTCTCCCAGAGTGTAAATGAAACTTTCCATTGGATAAAAGCAAATAAATAGAGATAATTGCGAAAATAGCTAAGAAACGTTAAAAAAAACTGGCAAAATGGGCTTGTGTGACAATCATATCGAAAGAAGACGGGTAAGAATTGGTAGACGTACAGAAAACGCGTGAAATATCAATGTTTTTGTGTGTGTGTGTGCGGTTTATCATTCGAGCGAAGGTACTCTCTCTTTCTCTTCCATCAAGCAATGACTTCTTAGTGAAGTTGCGTTCCAAGAAGAAAAGCAGAAGAAGAAGAAGAAACACCGTTGAATTGTATTAAAATGTGAATTTGATAAATGATTTTAATTGTGTGTGTTCATCGCTTTCGATGGTGTTTAGCCATCATCTCCTTCTCATTTTGAGCGAGCGCGCTAGCGCCAATTTCGAAGAATGTCTGTGTGTATATGTTTTCAAAAGATCGGCTGATGCTTTCAATTGCACGATACATTAAGTGTGTAGATTGTTATTTTCATCTGTTGTTCATGTTTTTAGTTTTCGTTGCTTTCGATTGCGCCGGAGATTTTCTCTAATAAAATTGTTTCGTGTACACGGCGCCGCCGTTGCTTGTATCTTTTTTTTTTAATGAGATTTGGTGCGGTTGAATGAAACAACGAAAAATGAATGCGAAAGTTATGAGATGAAACCGTTTTTATTTTCAGCTGCCTTCTTTTTTCTTATTTCGTGCAAAATTTATGAGGTCACCTATGTGTGTATGATTTTAATTACCGTATCTTCGTTACGTTTTTTTTTCGATGTGTGAGTGACGGTAGCGACGACTAATTGGAACGTCGATGGCAGCGGTAACAAAGAATCGAAATCATCTCTAACCCAAATAAGGGCTTCGCATTCTTAACCAAATAAGGTCACTCTAAGCTCTTCCGCTCCAGAAAGAAAAAATCCAAGATTTCGACATCAGCACCACACTTTTTTGCACTAACGAACAACCAAACACACTCGAGTAATGGAGTAAATGAATTTGAAAATAGTTTTAGCTTTGCTTCTTTTTTTCATCTCGTTTGTAATACATCTTCTTGGCAACATGCGATCGCATCGCAAACGATGATAGCTGTGCGAGTTTTCAAGTGAAGAAAATAGAAAGATATTGATAAAGATCGCTCACCTTTAGCGTGTGACGTTTTATTTGCCACCGGCGTACTAGTCTGGTTCACATGTTTCGTTGCCGACGATGACTTTTTGCTAGCGGTGATAGCAGCTCGTTTCTCTGAAACCGGTGACGATGAAGACGATCCAGTCGTTGTTGTTGTTTGAAGAATATTGTTTGTTGGAAACCGTTTATCTGCAAATAAAATGAAATTCACATACCAGTTTTTATGTCATTCACTTGGGAAAGAAAAAAGAAATTATGTAAAATATGAACTTTCGCGTAAATAAATCACAATCACATACACAAACATTTTAACCTTAGCATTTTTATGTGCAAACTTTCATTAATTAGACATAAATCGCTCAGTTTGGTATATAATGTAGCGGTAAATCAAAACGGAGCCCAGCATGAAATTGAATAAATATTACGAAAACGTGGGCAAAACTTACGCAACGCGACCGGCTTGGCCGATGGTGGATCGCTTTTTGCACTGGTGACTGTGTCAACTTTGATATCACTCGGATTAAATACATTTTGTATCGATGTACGTTTTCTGGCCGATGAACCTAGAAGCCACAGAAAAACCATTTCAATTAATTTCAAAATAAGAAGAAATTTAGAACATAAAACTTGGGAGAGAAAACAAAATCACTGATAAAACCATCACGACATTTAACACAAGAGTTGTACAGCTACCTTGCTTACGAAAGAATGAAAAATGCATTCGATAGATGTTTTTGACGTTATCGCGAATGAAATGAATGACGGCTTTGTAAATGTGAAATGGATCCATTGAATGATGCCAGATTAGAAAATTCCAAAGAACAATTCTTGACAATTCAAAACAAACTTCACGAATAATAATAATAAATTGCTTCTCTTTGATCACCATGGATCTCGTTTCGAACTGTACAATGTATATCACTCAACACAGAGAAGTAAAGAGAAGAGGAGAAAAACAATCCAAATGAACTGACATTACAGCATCCTCCGTTTGCGCATTGCTCGACAGATGACTCACTGAATGTCTAAAATTGAGCGCTGTGCGAAACACACAATGCCAACTCTGATTATTTCCGAATTACAACAGAAACCGATCAAGCGTTGCACAATCAATGTTGTGTGTGCTCGCAATTTTTTGTTTTTTGTTTTTTTTTCATTCATTTCGGCGTTAGATTTTCCTTCTTGATATAAAAATAAAGCGCGGAATTGAACCGCTCGAAAGCGAATTCGAATCGAGAAAGAAACAGAAATCACATTGATACAAAAAAAAAAAAGACGCAATTACCTCGCGCACGTTTACCGAAACGGCCGAAACGTTCTTGTTCGATATATTTACTGTGCACATAACGTTCGGATGCCGATCTTGCCAATTTCTCCTTCGATCCATGCGCTCCCATTGTGGCTGCTGTTGTTGCGATAAGTGATCATTAAATGAAATCAGATTCTCGAACGAGAAGAAAACAACGCTCGCGTTGCGTTCGCAGGGATTTGCACTTCAACGATCGGTCGATTGGTCTGTTGTTGAGTGTATTGTAGCGAGCCGGACTCGTTCTAAAGCCACTTGACTTTATTTAAATCCATCTAGTGTATACCACGCACTCGAACAAATTCATTTCATACACGATTTTTTTGTGTGTTGCTTCTACTGGGTTTTTTCAATTGTATGTTGGGCAATCGAATGGTTCCATTTAATTTTTTCTCTCTCCTGTTTCAAGCTTCAAACGTCTTGACTGTCAATATGCATCAAACACTTGGGTACTCTTGGATCGACAGCAATTGCATTGTTCTCGCGTGTCGGCTATTGACAGCCCACAGAGCGGCGTACGTATATATATTACACACGCTTGGCCACGTATTGACGGCAAATGCTTTTTGCATGTAATTCTTCAACAGAAAAAGCAGCGAAAAAAAAAAACGTCTCTTCACAAGAGAGCGAATTAGCCGTAACTAGAGCAGAATGGAATTACATAAAATATGTATTTTGCTGCAAAAGTTTTGTCTTCTTTTGTCGATGCCGATGCCGATGCTGATGCTGATATATAGCCTCGCGTCGTACAAGTGATATGTGTGTGCAACTGTTCTCTCTCTCTCTCTCTCTGTGGGATCGGATGCAACCGACAAAATGACTTCAACTCGTATAATAAATTTTAGTTTGTGTGTTTGTGAGTGTTCCACGCCGCTTGAATTTCCGAAATGAGGCTTCAAAAAGCGATTCAAAACGAGTCGATTTTGCACTCAAACAGGCGGAAAATAGGTACAATCTTAATTTCAATTGCAGCGCTATTTCAACA
Source organism: Sitodiplosis mosellana (assembly GCF_009176505.1). NCBI lineage: Eukaryota > Metazoa > Arthropoda > Insecta > Diptera > Cecidomyiidae > Sitodiplosis > Sitodiplosis mosellana. The sequence goes on along the minus strand of NW_022595253.1, from coordinate 426,760 downwards.
ATCTCCTTGATGTATGTACTCAGTCGATGGGCACATGCGATTCAATTTCATATTCGGTTTTGTGGTTGTATAGACATTCACGGCTGTTTTTTTTTTGATTGACTAAGCGAAAACAGTCTCTATAATTATTATTGCCACTAGTAACAAAGCAATTCCATGCACTAAAGCGAAGAAGAGTGGAGATAGACAATCGATCACTTTAAATCACAAAATGAAATTGTTTCGAAAAGCAATTAGTTGATCACCGAATCCCGGCCGCATTGTTCCAAGAATAAAAATGACCGAAATGTGTTTGTATCGCACTGAAATCCGATGTCGTCGTCGACGTTGTCGTCGTCACCGATTTTTTTTTTTAATGCTTTTCACTGCGAATCGATTTAGCTGGTTTAACGTTAAAAATTTGGCTTCTTCATCGAAAATAGATTTTGAAAACGTCGAATATGATAGGAATCAATGCCGTCGTCGTTACCGTATTTTTTTTTTTGCTCGCTCTCTCCGGTTTACAGCGTTCTGCGCATAATTCGTTCATACAAATTAGCTGTTTGTGTTGCTTTTCTAGCCGATTTCGTTGTTATTCACTTCTTTTCTAAAATGTTTTCGAATTCACGGCGACACACAGAAGTGGAAACGGGCCAGTTTTCAAATAAACAAAGTCTCTCTTCGCACCTATTTTTATAGGCCATTCAGTATGTATATGGTTGTTTCAATTAGCATTTAGCGTGCTGTCCCGTTGTTGTCAACGTTATTGAAACGGGAGATGTACGCGCTGCAGCACAAAATAATGTATAGAGCGAGAGAGAGCGGTGCGTTAAATCGGGCCTCTCTTCGCTAATAATCCGGATATTTATATGCGTGCACGTTTCCACTGCGAGAACGTTTCAATGCTGTCCACTATTTATTGAAAACTTATTTATCTCTTTATGTCGCCGTCGTGTTACTCGTTATTGTTGCTTTTTTTCTGTCTCTCTTTTCATTTACTGTTGTACATTATGCGCAATTATGTCTGCAGTTTCAGTTGTTGCACACACGTTCTCTCGCTCTCGAATCGTGCACCAAAATGGGAAGTTGTGTCATTGGTTTTAATGCTTTTTTGCCCAGATATGCAGAGAAGAATCAACCTCCAGGTTAATCAATTCATTAACCCGGCCAATTGTGATTGCATTTGCGATCTCTTTTTTCAACTGTTCAATTCACTGCGTGTATTTTTCATATTTGGAGCGTATTGAGGCAGCATTAAAATTTAATTATTTTGGCCTTTTTTCACGATCTCAAACACAAAAACCGCACAATTAAAGACAGCACAGAAAAAAACACACCGTAAAACCATGAATTGAAAGAGTGAAACGAGCGATTTAAGTCGAACCACGCACAATGAATGTATTTGAATGAAAACTTCGTTCGTATTTGAACGTTCAACAAGTCTTAAAACAATTGAACCAATTCCCTACAATGCTTTTTATCAGCGCGCTCTCTTCACCACAATTGAATCACCGACAAATCAATTTTGACTACACTCTTCACAATCATTCCACTCGCTTTGATGATTATTACAGTAATTTTCTATTTTGACTTTGTTTCACGCTCGCACTTCTGAGTGTGTAGTTCTAGAATGATGGACAAATCACGATTGGTGATTTGATCATCCATTAACATATGCTTGATAAAAAAAAAACAACAAAATGTTTCTCTGGCGTAGAACGCAAATTGTGATAATAAAAAAAGACACAACGAAAAGCAGCACACACAGAGTTTGGTATGGTCTGAACGGTGACGCGTTTCCAATAGTACTGGAAGCGAGAAGCCTCTCAATGCACAAAATCGTTTATGTTGTGTGTTGTTTTTTTCCTTTCGATCTGACTGAGTTGAAATCAGTGTGTGAGCGCACCGATAGCGAATGTGTTTCGCGGCCGTTCTTTTTTCCACAGCGTTGCCGAAGCGGTGCAAAAGAAATGAAATAATCATCGAAACTAAAGCAGAAAAATGGCTTTTTTGTGTTATTTTTTTTTTTCGTTTTTCACATTTATACATTCATATCATTATAAATGTGTGAACGTTTTGGGTGCGAATTTTTTCTGCTTCTCTTTGTATTTCGTTGTCGTCGGTCGACTGTGTGTTTTTTTATTCGTTCGTAGTGATGTTTGTGTATTGTTATTTAAAGAACTAAACACGAATTGCGAAAGTCGTTGCAATGGGCCCTTGCTATCTATCTATCTAGATACGGCGAAAGAGATAGAGAGAGAGAGAGAGAGAGAGAGAGAGAGAGAGAGACTTTGTTATCCATTCTATTTGGTTGTGTGTATTGTTAAGCGAAACCAGTGTGAGTGTACGAAAGAAGCCTGTTGTCGAACACACGAAGGAATAAATACACAATACAATCAATTCGACATCATGTGTATATTTTACATTTGGTAATAAGTATGCGCTGTTGAGAAAGAGAACGAAATGAAATTGAAGAAAAAAAAGTCCACCATTCAGCCAGTGTGTGACGAAACACATACGGCTCTCATTCGTTCGATCTCGCTCTTTCGTTCGATACACACAACGGAACAACCGACGATCCATCGAAGCCTATTTATGTATGCAACTATCTGCGAAGAGCGATGAAAGAGCAGCTCAAACAGTCGGTAGACAAATAGCACGCAGAGCGACGAATGAAATACCGGTTAATCAGTAAAAAAAGAAAAGAAAATACACACTCACACAGCGAGCGAGAGCGCACATTGAATGGGGAGAGGAAATGGCCTTGTTAATATTCTAAAACGTACGTTTAGCAACATTCTTGTCAATCGTTCAACAGAACGTCCCTTTGATTTGAGGCTTCGTTCTCAGTCTTTTTTTCAATTTGAATAACATATTAATCGCTTCCATATAAAATACCACATAATTTTTCGTTCCTTCTATTCTGATCAAAATTTCTTTCTTTTCCGCTTCTCCTATTGAGTTTTCCATCATTTGGTTGCATTTGCTCTGCTCATCGCCACTCGTTCACACTCACACACGCTGAAGCGTTTCGACAGTGCGCTTCATTGAATATAAATAATTTTATTGCGGAATCAACTGTCAACAACATCTAGAGTAGCTTATACACATTGTTGGTCGACGTAACATACATCTTATGTTAGCACACAGCACACTACACGAGAATGAATGTGAAACAACTGCCATGATTTGCACACAAGTGCTGAGATGACAGAAGAAAAAAAGTTCCCGTGTTCAATGTTTGTTATTGTTTTTATACACGCACACGTATCGTCATCGCGAAACAGATGCTTCGAGCTATAAGTTCAAATGTGGCGTACGTCATGGTTGTGGTTTTGGTCTGATGTCGCGAGCAATATGTTCTGTTCAATAATAATTACACGCAATGGCGAGAGAGAGAGAGAGAGA
>NW_022595253.1:377990-423363 GCF_009176505.1 Sitodiplosis mosellana | reverse complement strand
AGAGAGAGAGAGAGAGAGAGAGAGAGAGAGAGAGAGAGAGAGAGAGACGGACGTTTAGAAAACAAGTTGACGAAGACAAGTGAACGCTTAGAATGAAGCGAGTGAAATGAGCGATGAGAGAGAGAGAGAATTTTTCGCAGTGTGTGATGATATGGTGGATCATATTGCCGATCTCATCTCGTATGTAATGTGAGTATCCATTCCAACAATGTCGTTGGAATGAACGGTTTCGAAAGTTGTTTGATAACGGGAAATGTGCAATGAAAAGAAACCTTTATTACATTTGAATAAACACTTCGCATGGCTCTGTCCAGAGAAGCACTCACGTCTCTTGCCAATTTCTCCATAGAGACATGGAAACAGAGCGAGCGATAGAGTGAACAATGCATTTATGTTTCGCTCCGTTTTCAATGATGTTCTTAAGCAGAAAGATGGATTGTATGCGTGGTATCCACATACACAATGGATTTGGCGAAGCAAAAAAAAAGATATCATCATATTTACGAATTCAAATGTTTTTTTGTTCCTCTTCCGCTACAATAGACTAAATCTCTCTAGTGAGCCTCTTATTGTTTGCCTTTTATCTGCGATAATCCCATAGAAATTATTTCCGATTGCATGACACAAATGAACCAAGTCGTCCAACGTAACTGTTTCTGTTTTGGTCTCGTTTTTTCCGCTACTTCTTTGTACAATTCGCGGAATGTGTTTCTATTACGCGAGAATTTCGACTTGAGATGATCTTTTGCATAACAAAAAATATGTGTATTTTTGTTTCGAGAGCAAACGAACGAGCCTACAATGTAAACAATGATTTGATGAAGCTGAATCGAACGACGACACAATTTCTTTCGTGTTGATCGTCGACGTTGATTGTGAAAAAGCGTAACGTTCGGCATATTTGTGGGCACGCAAGAGAATACGAACGAACAGGAAAATTGAAGCGGCGATATTTAAATTGTAACCAAAATAAACATGACGAAAAACTGCAGAAAAAAGTACACAACGGATGAGAACCGAATGTAAAAGGGTATCTAGGTGTATGTGCATTGCATTTTACAACCAGCCTTAGTCGACTGCTACTGAATGGAAATGCGCGATTTTTCTCAACCGGTTGTCAGTATTTTTAGATGAAAAATCCCATGAGATTGATACACTTAACGCACGCATCATACACAAACATCCGAATGCTCTAATTCGACGCAGTTTTTATGAGAAAAATGGTGTTTATTTTATTTGTGCAAATGAGCGATTAAACTATCAAATTTATCATCGTTTACGGTGACTGGTCGGCGGCAGCGGCGGCGGCGCATGTGTTTCAACATAGTTTTTCGCTCGCTCGAAGGAGTGTTTACACATCGATCAAAAGTCTTGATCGTTCAATGCACTGTCAGCTAGATGTGATGAACATGTTTGTGGGCCGCCCATTCGGACATTTATTCAACGGTGGATTACAGGTTTTAAACACACAAAATTCCGATAAACATCTTTGCTATTGTCTTCGTACTTTTTTTTTTAACGTGATTTTTTATTTACGTCGTTTTTTCTTTGCTCTTTCATTCATTCTATGATTTTTATGTTTCAACTCGAGCAGAATTTCAATTCAAACAAAACAAACGCTTCGTCTAACGGATGTGTGCATGTGGCACGAGTATTCGCATGAAATATTAACCATTTCGAAGTGCAAATGTGCACATAATATGATTTAATTAATGTTTGAGAATTACGAAACTTATTCAAAACAAAGAACTGAATGGGTTGTCATAACGCTTTGGAAAAGCGATAAGGATTTGCCGAAAATTGAATATTCGTGTCATTAAATAGTGCCTCAAATGTTTTAAACTTTCAAAATGCAGTTATTTCAAGTCGCGCGAATACGTCGGAGGATTTGTAAACTTTTACCACGAAACGACCGAAACTTTTAATTAAAATCGCAATTTTCGTTTGAAAAGTTGTCAAGAACGGAACAAAGTCACGTTGCACTCACTCGTAATGTGCATAAACTTTCACGGTTACGAAATATTGCGGCGTCACGTTACAAACTGGGCCACAACGGCATCACACTCTATACCAACAGACCTGCTTAAATATTTATAGCATGAAGTGAAACAACTGTTTGGACTTGTCACTCTACGATCTCATTAACTCGAACACTAAATCCATCTTCTTATTCGACTTTCCTTATGTTCACTTCACATACAGCAAAATGGTCCAAGTGGCTCGTCGTGATTCAAAATCAGTTGAGCACGATGTGGGAAAAGAAAGCGCCTGAATTTATGCAACGAATTCGTAACGAAATTTTAATAGCCCATCGCAAGGCGAATACTAAAAATCTATCAAATGCATTTAGTTTTTTTTTTCTTTCCAGCGAACAGACGATTCATAATAAAGTTATTAACAAATAGAATGGCGTACATGGGGAATGAAGAAGCAATAAAGAAAAAAAATGGTAGACAATGAATTGCTTAATTTAAAATTGAAAATTGTTTTTGTGCATGTGTAACTTACGTGAGCTTGGTGTTGTCGACTTCGGTTGTCTTCCCGGTGTTGCAACGGCTGCATCTCGACTAGAACTTAAATGACTGTCTTTACTGCTGTCTCGTTCGACGCTTCTGTCGCGATTGAAGAAAGAAATAGAAGAGAAAATGGAAAAACAAGTGAGCAAAAAACAATTGACAAACGTGATATGATTTAAAGTGTGTGCAAAGAGGGAAAAATTGCATTTTAATGCTTAGAGCGCGAGACATAGTTAAAAATAAAATATATGGACGAACAATGCGAATACGACAAACGTCGCATTCATCAGTTGTGTCTTGTGTGCTGTATATACGTGCCATTCCACGATACGAAGCACTTTAATGCAATAAACGGCTTTTTATTGTTGCCCACCGTCGCCACCCGCCACTCAGTTGTAGAACTGTGACTTTGTACTTTCGTGGCTTAAATTCTAATTGGTGATTGAACGTTTGACGGTGCCTTAAATACACTCACATTGAACATAGATGACACGCTGCATTAAATGGCTATTAAGTAATCAATAGGTTAATCTATGAATAGTCGTGTTTCAAGCAAATAGCATACATTGTGTACACAAAGCTCAAGTGGATTTCATTTAATGTGCTCGTAGTTTTGTAATTGATTGTAGTCATTTCCTCGTAGTTTTTGTACTTGCCATACAGAGACCGCCAAAAATTGACATTTTTCATATTCAAACGATCTAACCCATTCGAGTGGTTTGGGCGGTGGTCAACATAAAATTTTCTGTTTTCAACTGTTCATCAAATGGCTTTCATTTGGATTTATTTAGCTGACTTTATTTAATTTGTAACGTCGAAAACAAAACTTGAAGTTTTATACTTCACTGTCATTCCATATAGAAATTCAGATTTTTTCTTCATAAACTGCAGTAGTTCTTCGACTTTTTTTTGTCTCTACTTCTTTTATTCATTCCATTTTTCTAATTTCATTCGAGATTCTTCATAATGTGGTTTTTCTCTTCGAGTTATTCAATTAAATACTGAATTATGTGAATGATAGCGTACATAATTAAAATATGAATGTCACAAAACATGAATTTTATATGACCAGATCACTAAATCTTTGGGAAATGGCCTAAAATAAAGAGACTCATTCATTACAATAAAACAAAAACGACCGTTAAAATTGAATGATATCATTAAAGTGGCGGAGAGAGAGTTCGTGCATTGCGCGCGTATAGAGAAAGAGACCATAAATCAATTATTATGATTCTCAGTCCCACATTTCTGTAATCACCATTTGAGAAAGCGACCAAGTCAGACAGCAGTGCCAGAAAAAAAAAATGTTGTTATCTCACCGAAAAAAAATGTTATGTTTTTCAAACTTCCATTTTCAATTAGAACATGCAAGCACACTTGTTCTATCTTGTTTTGCTCTTTTTCCTCCACCAAATTGCCAGTGATTACAAACATGATAACCTTTTAAGCTAGGCTGAGAAAAACAGCAGCGTATTCATCGATAAAACAAAAACCCTGGCAGTGTTCTCTCAAATGGGTATTAAAATTAGCGTACTTGTTTTCATGCAATTGCTTTGTATCTCGCGTTGTTTCGTTTTCTCTCTCGTCGGTTTGTTTGTGAGCTTTAACATTGCCTCGTCTAAACAATCGCATGTGCAAAAATATTGCTCAATGTTTTAATTATGAGGCGAGCGCGTTTCGATGCGCCAAAAGAAATTGCGCCGTTCGATATACGTAGATGCTTCATGTAGAATTCAACACTCAAAAATGCGAATGACATGTGAAGAGCGCACAAGCGGGCTCTTGTAAATCAAATAAAGCACTAAATTCATCATTTATTCAAGCTATAGTGCGCAAAATGCGTTCGCGAGTACGGTTATATTTACGTTATGCTTCGTGGTTTAAGATACGCATGAATATGTGTGTCAATCGGTTTCGTGCTCGGGCCGTTGTAGAACACAAAAAAGGAAGCCGATAGCACCAGCGACCGACGTCGATTTATTTAAATTCTCTTTGCGAGCACAACAAATAATTGAAGCGAAAATATAGGTAATGAATGCGTCTCGAATATAAGTACGACCTATTATTTGTAGATCACACACATGTAGCACATTGATTTTTCGACGAAATACAGTTCGGATACACAGTCACTCAAACACACACACACACACGTCGCGATTGAAGTTCGCGATTGGGCGCGCGTTTTCAAACGAATTCTCAATTAAATTAAGAACAATGTTAATTGGTTCACTTCATTCATTGCATTTTTTTTTTATAGATAAAAATAATATCTCTTTTTGCACAGGGTCTTATTAAATAAACGAAGATATAATTGTTGGTATTGTTTGCTTTGGCGGGCATGGCGACTTGTGAATATGAATGGGAGAATTGTGTTTGTTTCAATCTGAAAAGATGTTATCTTCATCGTAAACACACAAATTCCATCACAATTTATATGATTTGAACATGAAACGAAGCAACAAGAAACTGATGATGTGCGCGAATCAAATGCCCTTTGCCTCGGATGAATTCAAGTATTCTTGATGTTGAAAACAAGCCATTTTTTTTTGTATTTCAGCGCTAACACTGACGCCAAATCGTCGTTGTTTGTATTCAATTCGCGGTCCGATTAATATTTAAATCAATGTTTTTTGTTGTCGTTCTCTAACAAAACGATTCTTATGCTTTGAGTGTGTCACAAAACAAAAACAAGATATATGCTGAAAGTGAACGTCTGTCTCGGTTCAAAGTTGTAGAGAAAAAAAATCCAACCTCTATTCGTAGCCAACAGCCACTTGAGCATTATGTTTGAAACTATAAAGAGTTTCTTTGCGTCGGTTTTCGACTCATTTTATTTTGCCAGTCGTAAAAATTGCGAGAGTTGAAACGAAAAAAAAATGCACGTAGTTTTGCAAAAGAGTCTCTTCGATTGAAGCCAATGTTTATTGCATTTAATCGTTGTTGACGCGACAAACCGCTGAAGGATCGACTTATACTACTTCTTTGCTTCGCATCATTAACTAGTTTTGCTTATGAAAAATGACCATTTGCCATTAGGTTTTATGATTATTACCGCTAAATTGCTGTATATCGCGCTGTATGGTTAGCTCGACCAACAACAGCGTTTTGAATAGCAACAACCAAGCGGGACGTGTTCATATATCAAGCCATTTTACTGTGTGAAACCTCGATAATAATTATCAATATATCTAACGATCTAGCCGTTTGCATGCCCATGTCTTCATTTCTATCCACTTCGCTCTTTTCCACTCAAGCATTTTCCTCTTCGCATGCGATTATATATTAACGATTTGCAAGATTATCGTTCGGTCAAAATAGAAACGATGCCAAGAAGAAATATTGTGTGAAAATGAGCCAAGACAAAGCCACAAGGCGCGAAATACAAAATAAAACTGAGAAAATTAGAAAATCAATCTTTCAAACGAAGCAAAACGAATAAACAAACAAACGATAGAAATAAATGGAAAAGAAAAAAAAAATGAGCACCAACCTTCTAGTAATTCCATGTGATGATTGTCGCGTAACCGCTGGAGATGCAGACGATTTCGTCGAAGTCAATGACGAGTTGCCCGAATCACTGCTGGCTACCGATGGCTCATTGATTGACGTCGCTTTTGCATTTGGTGAAACACGTTTCAAACCACATGTTACTTTTGATTTCACATCACTATAGTTCACCGTTTTCACTTCGGTCTTATTCAATGCAATTTTATTCATGACCGCATCCCATTTGTTGGTGGCCGTTTTGCGTGCGACCAATCCAGTTGGCGATTGCTGATGATGATCACTGGTCATATTATTTATGGTCGTGGAGTTTTCACCATTTCGGCTAACATTTCCGATTGGCGATTTCGAACCGGATGGCGACAATGACGTTGTCGTCGATTTCTTACTATTATTCACAATAACACTTGAACGATTTCTTATACCGTTTGATTTTTGATCACGTTTCACGCCCGACTCGTTTCGTTTGCTATGACCCGAACCAGTGTCATTTTTACTTTGTTTCCGATTTGGACTGAACCGTTTCACTTTTGGTGTACTTGATTTAAATTGAGGTGCAGCCTGTGCTTTGCTATTGTCATTGTCAGCGGAGCGTGCGATCGAATGATGTTTACATGATGTTTTTTCATTGCTATTTGACGTCGCATCACTGATAGTAACCAGCTGAGCTGTTTCCCCTCCACCGCACACACCATCGGCGCTGTTCGGTTTCTCACACAAACAAGTCGCGACGCTGTCGTTAATTGTTGTCGACGAGCTGTTCGACATTGCGGCGATCGATTGATTTGATTGTGTTGGTAGCGCAGTCCATGGTTTTTGTGCTTGCTTCGTATTGTCGGAATCAGTTTTTGGCATCGTTTTATTGCTTTCATTTGCATATTCTGAACTTTTGATCGTATCAGTTGAGCCGTCGGGTGACATATCACTTTCGTTTTCGTTTTCATTTCGTAAATTCGAATTTGATGGTTCGACATCGGTGTAAACGCCGCTTGATTCCATGTCATTTTCGGCGGGAGCTTCGTCAATAAAAACATCGGCTCCTTGAGCATTATACATGTGACCGTCAATAATTTGAACACGACGATCGCCACCACGCTGCAGAATGTCATCTGCATCGCTTTCAGTGAAGAAATCGGAGTCGGTCATGGGATCTTGGCGTCGAATGACCGGAACATTTGCATCATGAGCATACAATTTGTTTTGCCGGGCATTGTGTACACGTCGCATTGGTGATTCAGCTCCACGACTCGCCGGCCGAGACATTTCACCATCAGCATGGTATCCATTGTCTAGACTTGCAATGCTGGTCACACTTGTAATGAAACTGTTTGTGGTCGCTTTTGAGGTAGTTGATTTAGTTAGTTGGTCAGTTTTTGAATATGAATCACTTTGCGATGGACCACCGTCATGGTCACAAATTGACAACGTTTGAAGTGTTGCATCGGCATCCTCGATTTTCGATGAATCAAGTGTCTTCACTTCAATCGGATCCAATGGCAAATCCTCTGGTGACGGTGTCTGATCAATTCGACACTTATGCGGACCAATTTTCACCGGTAAACTGGTTGGTAGCTCAATTTTGGCATTCGTCGCATTTGTGTCCAAAAATTCAATCATTTGATCGGGTGTCAAAATGCCCAAACTCTCATCCATGTCGTATGAGTGTGGATTGTAGTTGACTAATGGTGAACTGTCCTGCACAGACGTCGCTGCCGATGAATCACACAATTCGATTGAGCAGTCCAGTGTGCATTCAGGCAGCTCCAACCCGAGTGAAAAACGCTTTTTAGCCACCAATAAATCATCCTCACTCATCGGACCAGAGCTAATGATTTGGATTGGCTGCGTTTTTTCCACTGCAAAAAAAAAGTAAACAACATTATTTCCAGTTATTTCATTTGAATGTTTCTTTCACGTACATGCATATATTCATTCATCGTTTTTTTTTTCTCAATTGCATAATAAAAGTAAACAGAAAAAAGCTCATACAAATAGAGTAAAATAAATGAGGCACAGTTAACACAAACAAACACACACACACTCACCAATGAGAGTTTTTGTTAGATTTGCATCGGCATCGTTAGCGCTAAAAACTTTAGTTACATCTCCAGTTTTAAGCAGCTCATGTTCCGCTGCATTAACGTCCAGTGTTAGTGTTGCATTGCCATTCTCTGGATAGAATGTATCATTCTGTTGAACAGTTTGCGTTAGATCGAACACGCGATTGCCTTGCATCGTTGCACTCGATGCACTACCTAATTTAGCGGCATCCGGTGTAAAATGGTTGCTTTGTTCGAATGTTGCGTTATCAAATGTAAACGTTTGCAGTTGGTCTGCTTGTGGTTCGTTAAAATCAACACTTTTTGCATCGCCGAAGAATGCTAAATTGGCCTTTCGTGCATCCGCATAGGAGATACTTCGACGTGGCGTCGAGTTCAGTGGCATTAGATTGGCTGACATAATATTTTGACTATCTGTCGATACTTGCATTAATTTTCGTTTGGCTGCATTCATTGGTTCGCCGGGAATGGGTGATAAACTACGTTTTGACGTACGCTCTTTATTCAGCTGCTGTACTGTATTTGTCGTTTGAGTAATTGTGTCATTCGACGATGGTGCATCACAAACGAATGTATTTGATCGAATTAGACCACGATCCATAGTATCATCAGTGACACCATTCTTTGCATCGATAACTGGTTTGGTCACATTCATTGCGGCGCCATTCGTAAGTTCCATCGTTTCATTTATTCGACGTAGATCGTGCTGCGAAGACACTTGATTTGCCACGAGCTGTGACGGTTTCAATGGATTCTTATTGATTAATCGTGGCATTGATTTGATTTGCAGTTTATTTGCCACACCAAAACGACGAACGAACGATTTCCGTGGATACGCATTCGATTCTTCGTTGACTGGATTCAGTTCGGTTTTTGTCTTTGATGCAATGCCATTCACTTGTGGTCGGCTCAACTTTGATATGCCTAACGTTGTTGACGCCGATGATGTTGTCGTCGTTGTGGTTGGTCGAGCAAAGCAACTCGGCTTTGGGATTCGTGTTAGGATCGATGACGATGCACCACTTCCAATTCGTGGAATTTTCGTTTGCTTCAGTTCCTACAATGCCGCGGGTGAAGAATGAGAAAAAAAGAACACGAGAATTAAATTAACTCGAAAGTCATTCTACATTCAATTACTTTGTTAAATTAACGGATGACACAAACAAAAGAAGCGCTTATTGCATTACACAATCACAGAACATGACATCATTTGGATAATATTAAAAAATGACATGAAATTAGTTTCTGTTTTTTTTTTTCCTGCAGACAAAATGATGACTCGTGTGAAGGGAGTAGAACGGCAAAGCAAACACAGTCCATTCGAATTTTTGGAATATTTTCAACGCTTTTACATACGTACATTATTTTTTTCTTGATGATTTCACACTTTGTCGTTGACAAATTATCACTTTGTTCATTTGAAACACAAGTGTCTTGAGTGTTTGTACTTTTGGTTAGAAAAATGAAGTACGAATGCAATAGACCTACTTCGTATTATGTGCTATTTTCAACATGATCAACAACAACAACGATCAAAGAAGGAACATGCTCATTCACACCAACACGAAAGAAAAAAAAACAGTTTCATTGACGAAATCTTCTCTAAGGTTTTTTTCTCTCTCTCTCTTCACAAGCAAATGGTTTCGCTTTCGATTTCAAATAATTTTTTTTCCTATTTGTTCGTCTATTCACCGATATGTCATAAGCAAAAGCGTATTCAATAAACTGACTATCGGTGCGAATGAGCGTACAAAACGTAACAAAACGCGATGTGTAAACTAGCCGAAAATCGGTCTTTGTATACTTCCCTTCCCGATACACCACAGAAAAGAAACGACGTTGTTTTTTTTAGCATATGTTTAATGTGTACGTGCGGTGCGCAAGTGAAAAATCTACGTTTCAAAAACAAAAGAACGAAAACATTGATATTTACACGTAATTTCACACATTTCAATTCATTTCGCCCAAATATTATAGCGTTGAATTCGAACAATAATCCGATTTAGTTTGTTTTGTTGTTTCGTTTCTTCACTTTTATGTTCGGCACTATGTAAATTAAAACTTCCCGATTTGTTGTCTTGAAAATGACTGTGAGAAACAGAATGCAAATGAGTTGTTTTTATGACGACGTTTTGGAATAAAAACGAGCAGAGAACGAGCTCGCAGTTGTTCGTGTGTCTTTGTTGTTGGCCAGAACGCAACTGATCGATGATTGAGTGTGTGTCGGTTTTGAATTCAATACACCACCAAAATGAAATAAAAACTACGCGTTCCACAAGCAGCAGCAGCAACAACGAGCGAATAACAATAACAACAAAAAAAAGTACACGACTGAAATGGTGCCGGTCTGTATGTTGTCTATCGAAACACGATAAAGTACACACAGAAAGACGGCGCGGCGCGACTTTATATGAAGAAAAAAAACAACAACAACACCGAGGAGCCCATCGCAATGTTATTTGCATGGAAGCTTATGCATGTTAGCTGAGCTGCCTTTTTTGTTGCTGCTGCCATGCACAAGTATCGTGAATGAACACCGCTTTTTTCGTACACCATTTTTTGTATGATGGTTTTTTGTTCGTTGGTCTAAGTTTCTGCTCTGTTTTCTATTTTCCCTTCCGACGATTCTCTTTTCCCATTTGTTATGTTGTAGTGCTTCTGTATGGCCATTTAGCTGAATGGCGATGGTGTCTATTGCATGTTCTTCTTACCGCGGTGGCATTCAAACAAAAACCATTGGCTCAACGACACCTGAGCCACTGCCGTTTGAGTCTTCATTTGTTTGAACAAAACGCATACACATATGCTTATGCCGGTGAAACGATTATGACCAATAAAAGCAAAAGGAAATCAGTTTTTTTTTTCTGTTCGTCCAACAAAATGTTTGGAATGGAGTTCAGTGGCAGAGAGCTTAAACATGGCACAAACAAACTATTTTTAAACTTACAACAAGGCAATTGACCCGAACTTTACCTTGTTTGCCCATACAGATAAATCAAATATATGTTCTCGTTTATCAAGAAACTACTTTCACTTGACGTGAGAAAATCTAATTGCATATCTCCATAATGGCCGTAATCAATTCACGCTTAGTGGACGTTGTTTATTGCTTCTCGCCAAAAAAAAATTGGAGTAGTTTATTGAAATGTTTGTACGTTTTTGGGAATTTTTATGGGAACAGAAGCGACAATATTTGGATTTATTGTATGATTTTGTAACATTTAATCTTGTTTGTTTTGCTCGAATGATGAAAATGAGATTCAATAAAGAACAAAGACTTCGTTATCAAGATGTAAAGTGGAAATGACCTGTGTGCATCGACTACGAATGACGTCGAGAATGTGTGAAAAAAATCGATGATTGTGTGCTTAGCAAAAACGGCAATAAAACAACTGTACAACGTTAATCTGACAACAGAAGTGATTAAAAAAAACCATTGGCACAAAAAAAAAAAACAAACAAACAAACTGTCTGGTGAAATAAAAATGTACTAAATTGATTTGACAAGTCGAAAAAAATGTCAGCCACAAGAGATCAAACCGAAAACTGCAGATCTAATTTTAAACTTACCCCCTGAAGAAACGAACCAAAAATGCTATCAACAAATTGGTATAAAAGGGAAAATCTCTTAAACTACAACTTTTTTGCACTAAAAAAGAACTGTCAAAAGTTGAGCAAGAAATTGTTTGTTCCATATGCGAATAAAGATTAGGCAAAAACTTTCATCTATTTTGATGGGAAAGAAGAAGAGCAAGAGAGAATGAGTTAAAAAAAAAATAGTTCAGACTGATTTACGCGCTATTTTTTTGCGTGCGAAGTAACTGACGAGAGATAAGTGGTACAGGTCAATAAAATTATCGTATTTATATGTGAGAGCGTGTCATTATCTAATCAAATGTTGCGATAAGCCCGATGCCAAAAGACAGCGAAACAGCGCGACAACGTACCCAATTCAAATATATCAACACATCAGGAAATATTCAATTGAAATTCGATTTTCGATTGGCTTTTCCTATTGAAACTTTTTGCAATCGATCGACTGTTGCCGTAAATGAAAAATGGTTCACGGTTTCTTCTTTTTTTTTTTCTCTTTCTATCGAAATGGATACAGAGTGCGAGAGACCATTGAACGGAATCAAACTAAATTATGTAATGAATGTTATTGCAACGAAAATGTCTATGAAACGGTAACAGTCGCATATGTGAGTCCATTCGTGAATTAATATTTCAATGGAAAATGACTCGCACGCTAATCGCTTGATTCCAATATGTGGAAAAACCATGTACAATAAAAAAAGAAGCGTAATATGTTGTTTTTGTCTCTCTTTTTTTTTTTTTGCTTAGAAGGGGGAAAATGAAAATCAGTATGTATTCAAAAATCGATTCTTACCTCTGCCATTTTTTGTGTGCAAACTCTCTTCAAACGTCAAAATGTGGCTAAATTGGTCTGTTGTGGACACGTTGATTTTCAATTGTGCTCTAGCTTAAGCAATTGTCGATTCTGCCAATGGCATCGATAAACTATCTCCAAAAGTCTGTCTGAAATTTCGCGTTTCGGTTTTATTTTCTGTCGACGAAAATTTCCCGCGAAAACTTCTCACTCTAATCGATTCGATTCAACACACACACACACACATACAAATCAATACTTCCGATTAACTTTGATTCCGATTAATCGCATTGTTTAGAACATAAAATCAGGTGAAATTCTGATTCAATCACTTTGTAAAAATATTTCCACAGTTCGAATAACTCTTGTCGTTCGTATCGTGCTTAAAACTATAGCATTTTTCTCTTCATCAAGTGATGAAAAAATGCTGTTCACTTCGCAGAAAAAAAATTGGATTTTTGGTGGTTGCTCAGCAATGAAAAAAAAAATACGCTGAAACCAACCGTTCGACTGAGTGACTTTGAACACACTGAAATGCGATGGAAAAATTGCACGAACGCGTTACAGCATCGACCATATTGTTGTTGGTATATTATACCTTTTGGTACGTGCGCTCCGTCGTCATCGGTGCCGTTGTGTTCCACCAATACACAGGCAAGCAGTGTGTCGCCATAGAACGACACGCAAAATGTGGATGAAACATAAGGAGCACAACACACAGTTCTGACGGAGAACAACAACAACAATCGAACAAAACAAAAAAAATCCACAACGGAATTATGGTGTGTGCTCTCTCAGCACCACATTCTCATTACGTGTTGTTGAATTTAGCCCCTAAATTATTCGGCGGATAGTTTTGTGTAAATGTTTCCACGTATATCGATAAAAATCGTCAAGAGGATATGAACGACCCGATGTGAAGGAAAAGTATACTGTGTATTAAGCGCAGTTCCTGCTGTGTGTGTACTAAATGGACGTTGTTCATGAATAAAATTCATGCGCATTATCTATAAAGTAATGTTTTTCTTTTCGTTTCATCCTTCACTTGTGTGCGTGTGACTGATGTGTGGCTGTGTGTCTAAACCAGCTGAAGTGTATCGCACTTGAATGTAGGGAATAAAAGCGAGATTCACCTACTTGTTTCGCTTTATTTTGATAATAAAAATGTTTTTGTTTTATATTCCACCGATTGTGAACCGAATTTCAGATCGGTGGCCGAGCAACATAGTTTGCTGTAACGACGCTGTAAACCGAAATTCGGAGAAACCATTTGTTGGTGTGCGTTAGATCAAGAACAGACGAAGTCTTTTGCTGCTTCAGCAAAAAAAACGAAAGAAAAAAACCATATTGATGCTTTGCTGATATACTTTAAACCAAATTACAGTCGTTTACAATTCTCTTTGCTATGGTTTTCGTTCGTTTGATTCATTTTCTCCCTCACTCTCTCTTTGTGTGTGCACCACAATCTGTCTCTTGTGTGCTATCGCTGGCGCGCTTTTTTCATCATATGCAAACACAATCTTGTTATGCGAAACCTCAGTTCATGGTGTGCATACACACTTACCTCTCTCTCTCTTTCTCTCTCTCTCTCTCGGCCTGCAAAACCACACAGCTCGAGAGCTAACGGAACAAGTGTTTCTGTTGTGTACGGATAACCGAGAGGACGGTCGTACAAACAAGAATATAGGACACAATTATTTGATCGGCTTTGCTCTTGTCTGCGTGATAGGATACAACAACAATATGTACGGTGTACAGTGTACACACAACCGAACCCGATTTGTGATTAAATTTAGAATCATAGACATTTGGCAAATGTTCGCAAGTCACCACCATCAGTTTTGTTCACAATGTGTGCAAAATCTATAAATTTTAATGAAAACTCGCTCATCGCACATACTATACACACACACACACCGCCCTCGGCCAAGCAAAATCTCTGCTATCGGATTAAATAATAATTAGTTGATTTGCTTTCGGCATATTCTCGTTCTTGTCAAAACACCGTACCTCCGTATATTTGTTACAATCTAATTGAAATACGTGCGGTACTTTGCATGTAATTCCAAATGAATACACACATCGCAAATGCGTGTCAAATCAATGAACAAAAAATGCCGCAATATGATATAATAAAGTATCAATTCGCTTCGTTGCCTCGATGATGATGTTAATTGTTGGCTTTCCTCATAATTACGCTCTCAACCAATGCACTCACATCGCTTTCTTTCTGCTGCTGCTGCTGCTGCTTTTTTTTTTCATTTTTTTATTCATCAACATGCGATAAACACGGGCATTTGCTGTTAGTTGTTCTTTATTCTATTGGCGTAATGCAAGAGGCGAAATAAATCTCTCGTTCGTGGTCACAAATCATTTCGCATGGCTAACGATTTTGAGTTCGTCCGTGTTGCATGAGTCTCGCCGTCATCGTTGCGCACTGCATATATGTTTGGCTATGTTGGATGCATGAATGAACTTGTTTTCAGCACCAATGATCCTCTTTCTCCCTCATTCTTCATGCCATTCCATTTGTTCGTTCGTTCATTCGTTCCGTCTCTTCGGTTCGGTCATGGATTCTCTCATCACACACGCATTGAGTTGCATTGCATTCTATCTGCCGAACGGAACATTATGCATTCTCATCAGGCTCTTTCATAATAATCATATGTAAACTGTTCTGAATGGCAACAGAAGAAGGAAAAAAAAAACACTTGTATTTAATGCGCATGTTCCGAATGGTCTATAATCGATTTTTAGTATGTTTCATCGAGTGAGTTATATGCTCAGTGCTGCACAGCCAAAATACCAGCCGCTCTTCGAATGAGTCACTCTTTTTTCATCGTTCCTTTATCCGTTACTTGGTCGTAATGTGTACAATTTCGATTTGTAGTTGGATGAATTATTTTGTTTTACCTTCTTTTGCCCCGTGAATAAATCACATCGCCACAATATATCAAATCGAATACAGAAGCGAATCGCGATGCAGACATTCATTTCCGCATTCGAAACGCAGAACCCGAACCAAAGCACATACACATTCACACACTCACACACACACACATTCTCCTGGGTGATTTATATGCGGAAACACGGCGATTCGATTCAAGGACAATGCTTACCCACTCGCAATGTGAACTGAATTCCACGGGAATAATTCACACATTTTCTGCAAACAACGACAACTTTTCTCTCGAATAAACCACAGGAATGATGATGGTAATGGCTGTATGGCAGGGAATAGTATAATGCACAGAAATACGATGCTTTCAGGTTTTTATTGCTCAAAATCGATATTTTATTGAAAACAGGCGCAATTTTATTGCCAAATACAGAAATGTTTTGATATATTTTATGGGTGTTCGAAATGTGCATGACATTTTCGAACAATATCAATTTTTTTTATGAAAAAGTATTTTTCAGACAGAAATAAAAAACAATCAATCTAATTTTGAATAGCATTTTTTGAGGATTTAAGTGTGTGTAATTGTTTTAAGAATAGTTGAAATTTCATTCGTTTTTTTTTTTTCCTTCTTCTTTCGATTTAAATATTTTTTTTCTCGTTAAAGAATTTTATTTAAACACATTAACATTCTCACCTCTATAACAGTTCACCTTTTGGATTTTCCAGTAATAGCGTTCTTGGCAAACCGTCAATTGTAACGTTGGAAAATTTCACAAATGGTACTTTAGCCATGGCTAATAGTTTCTTATCTGTTTCGATGTATCCAGGTTGGCTTGACACGAACACCGTTTCACCGTTAAGTTTTTCGGCTGTATCAATCGTGGACGATAAATCAAGCGGCTTTCCGTTGCATGCAAAGAACAAATTCATGTGATACAGCCCAAATAATTGCTCGATTTCGTTTCGTAGTTGATGGAGAGTTAATGGCTTTTTATTGGGATCATCAATGAGAACTGTGCCAAGGTTAGTTGCACTGGTTGAGCAGTAACGCGGTTGAATTTTCGTGACGACGTTCAACCAACGTGCTACAGGTTTTATTGCTGGGCCAGCAGTTGATTTCATAGCAGTGGCAGCGACGGCTGCAGCAGCAGCGTTGGCCACTTTCTTTTCCATGCTAATGGTGATTTTGAATGTGACTCCCTTAACATCACATTCCTCATGAACGAAACTACGTGTTGAGGCTTCACTGGCTATTTTGACCGCATCAAGTGGCAAAAACGGTGATTTAATGACACCTTCGATGAACTCTTGATGTGATTTGGCCACTTTACTCAAATCGCTATTTGTATCGGATATTTCGTAGTAAATAATAACCGGGTCAGTTGGAATCAATTGTGATTTTTTCTTAAGCTTTTGAATACGATTGATGATTTCACGAGCAACACCTTCAAAGAGTAATTCTTCGGTCGGTGTTAAATCCATCAATACCAAAACATCATTGTCGCTATGTGCTTCATATTTCGAGTCTGTATTTTCGTCCATTGCATAGATGATGCGCACTTCTTCCAATTCGATGCGATGTTTTAATATTTCGAAATAGCCTTTGTCAAGGTTGGCTTGGATTTGATCATCGGTCAATTGCTTGATGGCAGCCATAACCGCTTTAAAATCACCCTTCAATCGCAAACCCAATGTTTTGTGATCGGGTTCGGCGCGCAGTTTGACGCCATACCGTGTTTTATCGGCGCATGTGATCAATTGACGTGCATTTAGCTCACCCAAAACGAATGATTCGAGCGCTTGGATATCCTTGAGATACTGCTCATTCTTGTGGATTACAATCACACTTGGAACGGGATATTTGATTGGCATTGTCTTGCGATCACGCAAAACTCGACCCAATTCAATGACATTTTGCATGCGACTCACAGCCGTTTCAACAGTTGTCTGGATGTAGGCGCGATTTGGTTTGGGCATCATTTCCAAATGCACACTGCCATCGAACGATGCAGTCTTTGCCACAGAGTTCTTCTTTCCTTTGCCGCCACCGCTGATCGGTGACGATGGTATTTTTGGCGACACTTCATTGGGTGTATTCAATCGCGACAATCGTTGGTACATGAATTCCTAATTATACGAACGATAAACGGTGATTGAGTTAATTATTGATTGCAAATGATGAAACATGAATGGAGCAAACAAAATGAACGATAACGATTCTTCGAAAAGCAAACTAATTACTAATATTACTTACCGAAAGGTATGGTGTGAATGGAGCCATCATTTTAACCATTGTATCCAGAACATCAAACAAAACATTCAACGATGCAACACAATCCTTAAGACCATCTTCTCCCTTGATACGGCGACGATTCAAACGAACATACCAGTTGGTGAGGTGGTCGATGAATTTGGTGAGACGTGGCACAACTGTGTACAATCGATATGCTTTCATTTCCTTTGCAACAAACTCAACAAGTGACTCTTTAAACGAACGAATCCAAACGTCCATTATATTGGTGGCGCCGGCAACGACCGTTGAATCAAATTGGAACTGATTATTGGCAGTTGATTCATCTTTTACATAGCGGTAAATATTTTGGAATAAGAATCGATACGCGTTATACCAGGGCAAAAAGACATCTTTGATAATATCACGTACACCTTCCTCTTTGAAGCGCAAATTCTCGGCTCGTACAACTGGCGAATTGATGAGATACAAACGAAGAGCATCGGCACCATATTTGTTCACCACCTCCAATGGATCGGGGTAGTTCTTCTTGCGTTTCGACATCTTTTGGCCATCAGCAGCCAATACCAAACCGTTGGCAATTAGATTTTTGAATGGCGCCGTATTGAAGAGAGCCGTTGAAATAACAAGCAATGTGTAGAACCAACCACGTGTCTGATCGATACCTTCAGCGATGAAGTCGGCTGGAAAGCAATTTTTGAATTCCTGCTCATTTTCGAATGGATAGTGTTGCTGTGCGAAAGGCATAGAACCCGATTCGAACCAACAGTCAAACACCTGTGGAATACGACGAAGAGGCGGTTGGCCCGGTCGTTTTGACGGAATAACAATGTCATCGATTGATTCACGATGCAAGTCAGTAATTGAAGTTTTAGTGTACTGTTGCAACTCGGCAATGCTTCCGATGCATACGATTTCTTCGCCATCGGGTGACATCCAAATCGGAATTGGTGTGCCCCAGTACCGATTACGGGACACGGCCCAATCACGTGCGTCGCGCAACCAGTTGCCGAATCGTTTCTCTTTAACAAAATCGGGCACCCAATACGTTTGCGATGAGCATTGCAACAGTTGCTGTGACATTTGCTCGACGCGAATGAACCACGATGGAACGGCCTTGTAGATGAGTGGTGTGTCTGAACGCCAGCAGTATGGATACGAATGCTTAACTTGGCCACTTTGAATCAAACGACCGTTGGCTTTCAAATGAGCAATGATATTTTTATCGGCATCCTTAACGTATTGGCCCAGGAAGTGTGACACTGGGTCGACAAAACGGCCGGATTCATCGACGGGACAAATGATTTCGCTGTCTTTTTGAATGATGCCATTTACCAAGCAAACACGATAATCGTCTTCACCGAAATATGGCGCTTGATGAACGACACCAGTACCGGAATCTTCTGTGACGTATCCATCACACAACACACGATGAGCATTCATTTTCTTTGAATATGCAGTAAAGTAATCGAATAATGGTTCGTATTTTAATCCGTCAAGCTTTTTACCATTGAATTTTTCTACGATTTCGTATTTGCCAGCATCTTTGAATACACTCTCAATTCGCGATTCGGATAGAATGTATTCGGCACCGGTTGCCGTTTCTTTAATGTGAAGATACACCATTTCGGGGTTGACACAAAGCGATAAATTCGATGGCAATGTCCATGGAGTGGTTGTCCAAGCCAACATTTGTACACCTTTGAACTGAGGTCCTAGCAATGGAAAGCCAACAACAACGAATGGATCAACGACTTCTTTGTAGTTTTGACCACTTTCGAAGTTTGACAGAGCAGTGGTACAGGCAGTTGAATACGGCATCACTTTCACTCCTTGGTACACTAAACCTTTGGCGAACAGCTGACGGAATACCCACCAAATGGACTCCATAAACCATGGATACAGCGTTTTGTAATCGTTACGAAAATCTGAAGTTTTTATGAAAATCATTAATTATTATCAATTGATTGGCTAATTTTGAATTTTCATAAGGAACGTTGAGAGAATTGATTTGATTAGCTTGTTTCGTTTTTCAATTCGAAAATGTACAACAGCAACAAGCATTCAAAAATGTAGAGAAAAGAGAAGTTTAAACATACCAATCCATCGCCCCATTCGATTCACAATCTGTTCCCATTCGTTGGCGTAACGCATGACAATTTTTCGGCACTCGTTGTTGTACGCGGCAATGCCCATTTTGGCAACATCTTCCGGCCCGCGGATGTTGAGTGTTTTATCGATTTCATATTCGACAGGTAGACCATGACAATCCCAACCGAAGCGACGCTCAACATGATAGCCTTGTTGGTGTGCATAACGTGTTACTACATCTTTGATTGTTCCGGCCAAAATGTGACCATAATGAGGTAATCCCGTAGCGAAAGGCGGTCCATCGTAGAAAGTGTAGCTACAATTCAGAGAAGAAAAACGAACAAAAAAATCAGTATTTTAAAAAGATCACGACCCGTAATTTCTGTGGAAACATGAAACCGTTATCAAAACGGGCAAAAATTGTCAACGTCATTTCGATGAAATATGAATCATTGTTTGGTATTGCTAGTTGAGCCAATTGATGTTATCGTTCATGCAGTGAAATCTTATGACGATTGCTTTTTTGCAATACGACACAAAGATTTCATCAGAAAATGTAACCATGTGCATTTGCATAGGCTCATTTCAAGATACCCTTACTACACACAATGCACACTCTCTATGGTATCAAATAAATGGTTCTTACTTTGGTTTTCCTTTCGATTGCTGCAGACATTTTTCAAACACCTTGTTATCGCCCCAGAATTTCAATGTCTTCTCTTCTTCGTCGGGAAAACTGATCGTCTCTGGAACACGATACAATTCTTCATCAAATGAGCCTTTCTCTGTGCTCAATTTTGCAACACCGCTTTGCACATTCGCTTCAACCGGGCTTGGTGCCATTGTTACATGTATGTTTATAACCTACTTTTTAGTTTTCAATCCTAAATCGATTTGGATAAATTTAAAAATTGTGCAATTATTATAAGTCCACGTTTTTTGTGATGCCGATGTTATCACGTTGCTTTCGGTAAACAAAACAGATTGCAAGCTGTACTTACGGTTCATTCACTGCAATGAGATGATGAAATATGAGCAGAGAAAAACGTGTATTGTCGGCACTTACAACAATATTAATAGTGTTGAGCTGTCACCACACACCATTCAACTGACAGTTATTTTGGCATATTCCTTAGCAGACTGAGCATTGAACGCATCCATTCCACAGTGAATGATTCTTATTTGAAATGCTGTTGCTTTTCACATTTCAATGATGATGTGATTTTGACATGGAATATTGCCACGGTTTATTACAGAAATTAAATTGAAACTTTGCCAAAGAAAATATACAAGGAAAATAAAGCACCGAATTTTCAGACTTTACACTTTTTGTGATTTATTTGACTTTTTATTCGAAAAGAGGAAAAAAAAAGAAAGATTGGATCTGTTTGAATGTTGAGCTCAAACAGCACGAGAATTTTATGTCAGATTTCATTCAACTAGAAAATGGTTCTTATGGCCAAAAAAAATCCCTATATTATTTTATAGTATATCGAAAAGAAGAAGAGTTTAAATTATTTCTTTACAATAAAAGAGGGTTCTTTTTTTTATGCTTATTACTCCGAACCAAACGACAAAAGAAAACGTTGCATTCACATTAATTCTGAATCTAAATCGAACAAATATTACATTTTGTCCACAAATATATTAAATAAGCCACACACTGAATTTTGGGAAAATGCACTACAATCTAGAACACGTCAAGCGGAAGCAAATATGCGATTTATTCTAATGCGTATCTTTTAAATGTATCTATGTCATCAAAGTGTTGCCGAACAAGAAAAAAAAAAAGTTCAATAAATGTAATTCTTTATTATTTTTTGTTAATTCCTGGAAAATGGTCTAGAAAATCTGCACTTGGGTAGCAAAAAAAAATATTTATAATTTAAAAGATTGAAATTTGTTTGACATTTCAGCTATTTGTTTTTTTTTAACAAAGAAAAATCTTGTCATTATAATTATAATTGGTATTGACTGTTCCAGCAATGTGTGTTATAAGGCGATACTGAAGCAAATTGAATGGCTAAAAAAAACTATAGACTTGTTTATTTTATAGGCGTATTTCATTTTTTCTTCAATTTTTTTTTTTTGGAGTAAGATAAGACCACTTTTGTTCGTTTTTATTCAAAATACTAAGTTTCTGTTCTGTGAAGGCCACTAAACACTAGTAAAAGACAACAAAGCAGTAGCGCAAGGCAATTTGTTTATAATATCAAAGTTAAAGTACACTTTTGAGTGAGGCCTCTTTTCATTTTATATTATCGTTTTTTTTTCTCAATCTGGCTGTAGTGTGTGTGTGTGTGTATCTGTCTAATTGTTCATTTATATATTGTATTAGTGTAGGTGTGTGTGTGTTTTGTCTTCTTAGCGTAAAATATAGAAAATTTATTCATTTCCATAGCGGAAAAAAAAACAAAGCTACAATTTTCAACAGACACTTCAATTGTAAATGTAATCGGCACAATTTCTAATGTTAATATTTTTCAATTTTTCTCTCTTTCTCTCGTCATCTTTAGATTATTATTTATTTTATAGATATAGTATCATTTTTCTTTGAAGAAACGAATTAAACAGACAAATTTCATTTAATATGGCGCACATCAACTTGAGATGGTTTTTGTTTTTGTTTTCTTCTCCTATTCGTTATATGATTATTTAATGAGTTTGCTTTGCCGAGATCGTTTTGTATACATTGGGTGGTGCATCTTTGACTAAATATCTCTATATCTCTGCCTTTTTTTTTTGTTTTATCGAAGAAAAAAATCCATTTTTTCTTTTCATTTTTTTTCGTCTGTTTTTAATCTCAAATTTCCTTAAAATAAAACCAGGTGTGCCCAATGTTCTTCCATTTGTTTAGGCTCTTGGGCTAATTGGTATCATTTAGATAAAATAAATTGCTAAATTAGTCAACGGATTTCAAAAACCAATTCACAAAAATAATTTGAAAAAAAAAAAAATATTGTTGAACTCATCGAGAAAAAAAAATGAAGTCTCCTGCCGAAGTTCGCAAATAAAATTTAGCTACCGAATATAAATCGTCGGAGAGACGAAATAAATTTTTTTAAACGAAAAAAAAATATAAACTATTTTTTTTTTGTATAAAATTTGAATTTGTGCAAGCAAAACATATGCAAATACCTAACGTACGAGAGCCAAACATATTTTTTAAATTATTCCTTAATTTTTTCCTCTTCTTTTCATTCATGTTCAGTACACAAAATACATGCTCTTAAAACTAGGTAAGACATTCACAATTTTTTTTTTTTTTTCATTCGGGTTTTTTCGTTTCTTGCAAATCCATTGTAAGATTCTAAGTGTGGACTCTTTTTTATATAGTGTGATTGTTGGTCCACTTTCTTTCAACAATAACAACAACAAAAAATTCTACACATTTGTCGAATGCCAAAAATCAAATAAGTGCGTGTTGTTGTTGTATACAACAAACAATTCGTATTTACGTAGAGACGCGCGTAGACATTGTTTAACCAACGTCGAAACACTCTTACATGTCTATATTTAATTAACTGCTAATTCTCTCTCTCAATCGAATATTATTAACGCCGCTGGTGGTGGGTTGGAGCGTGAGATGTATGTGTGTTTTTCCTTAGGACACCGAGCTGATTGCATTGATCGGTGAGTCCATTTGTGTGAGAACTTTGTCGAGCCATTGCAACGGTCCGTGCAGATGAATCTCCACCCAGCAAGGTGTTGAAGTAACATCCTGTCGATGATATTCGGCACCCCAACCCTTTACAAAACTCATACGAATCGTGCACATTTTGGTGAGCTCAAACACCGATTCGTAGCCATGATTAACGGCCTGCGATAGCAACGTTGCAAATTCCGAATTGTTGAAGATTTTCAGCGAGCAACCGGGTGGAATTTTGCACACGGTGCTTGAATGGAAATTGTGATGATGATTGCACATGCGACTCTGTACGAAAATCGCTGAATCCGACAGACATTCGACAAACACTTCACCGCGCACGAAATACACGTGCGCTCCCTTGCCAATGTGACGACGTGTATTCTCAATTGTACTGTTGCGATTCACATTACTCAATTGGCCCAAGCAAAAGCGATCGGAATTGTTTGAGGGATTTGTAAAACCGTCAATGATTACCGACAGTGAATTGCAACGGAACGCTTCGCCAACGCGGCAATTGAGTTCATAGTAGGCAATCGATGCCCAAAACGGTGGTTCTTGATAGCTGATTTGCACATGGCCCGGATTCGGATTGGTTGTGTCCATTGGCTGGTCAGCATTGTTGGAATTTGCATCATCCGATAGGCCATAGGCGGGTGGCGGTGTTTCCGGTAATGAAATACCATATGGACTGTTTGGATTCGAATTCACTGATGACACCGACGACATAGTCGGACTCGTCGGGCTATTTTGATTCACGAAATTCTGATTTGACATTTGGGAATAACTAACATTGTGTGGCATATTCGGTTCGTTCACTTGTTGAAATGGGAGCAACGAATGGCCCGGTGCAAATTCCGAATGACGTGGCACCAATACGGGTGGCAACACCGGACTCTCAACACGCTTATAATGATACGGATTGATGCAGACTTCTTTTTGTTTTGCACTGAATGGAAACTGGCAAGATTCGATCGGTTTTAGTTCATGATGAGATTGTAAATCGGGCCAACGCCATACGCGACAGTAAATAACGTGTGGTAATCCTTTGCGATGTGAGACCTACGTGAAGATTTAACCATTTTCATTAGTTTGTTTGAAACAGAGCATTGTGATTGAATGTAATGTTGATGGCATTCACTTACCTGTAATCGTCCGTCCAGCGATCTAGGGATTGTTACACATTTCGACGGCATTCCCGGTGATGATAAAGCACGTTCCAAATCTTCAATTGCACCCTTGCGTTTTTTCAACTTTTTCACCAAACTGTCAACAGCCTTTTCGGCCCATTTCTCCTCTTCATCACCCTGTTTCCATCCAAGCAACTTTTTCACGGCCGGACTGGTGAACGAGAATAAGCTATTCAAGCTTGACATTGTACTGTGCGAAGATTCAACATCTTCGGTTTCCATGGTTGCGTCCTAAATTTTATGATTCTCTTGGAAACAACACCTAAAATGAAATGAGATCAGAGCGGAAATTGCATTAATATTGCGGATTATTAAACGATAAATTTGTAATTTTTATTAGTGGTTTTTTCTCATCTCAGACGGATGAAATGAACGTGAGATAGAAAAATGAGTGGAATGGGATAAAATTAACGAGTTTTGGCTAAGGAAGCAATAAAAATGCAACTAAAATTAGCTCTATTTTGATAATCATCCACTAGGTGAGTCATCGATAAAGAATTCATATCAAATTCTTTTCTGAACACTTCAAATAGACGAAATTTCAGTGGAAAAAAACCGCTGTTGTTGTTGTCTGATCTGGTATTTTAATTGGATTTCTGTTTTCATTTAAATCGAATGAATCGATTAGTTTTGCTTATTTCCATTGAATTCTTCTGTGTGTTCTTTGAAAATAATTCAAAAGATGAAATTATATTCTAAATTGAGAATCAAATTGAAAATTAGAAATTGATTTTTTTTTCACCACGGTTAGAATAGAAGAATAATATAAAGAAGATTTTTTTTTGTTTCGAGAACTATTCAAAGAAATTGTGCCAATTTCAAAATAATTGACTTGTACGTCGATTGTTGTGAGGCACTTTCATTAAAACTGATATGTTGATGATTCAAATGCATTTGATTGTGAAATTCTTCGAAAAAATGAGTTATTTAATCGAGAAATGTCACCAAATACATTAGAACTATGAGTATAGCATGCTTATTGAATGGCGTGTGTGGGGAATTTCCAAAGAAATTCATCAACGCACAACGACAAACAAGCAAATTATCTCACTCGATTGATATTTTGTTTTTATTCTTCATGCTTTATCAATGGGACAACAGCATGCGTTTCCTTTGAAATTCATCGTATTTTCTCCGAAATACGACTGATATTTTTCTGTTTGGACAAAGATTGAATTGTGTTGTTTTGGTGTTAAATCGCGATTCCAGCGGAAATAACAACATTTTTCGCCAACAAGTAATAGAAAATGAATATTGAAACAAACTAAACAAGCCAATAACAAATAATGCGTTTAAAAATAGAGGGAAAAAAACAGTCAACAGAAAAAAAAACATGATTTTGCAATGAAGCTTATATTTTACATTAATTTATGATTTATAATTCAATTTTCAGCCTCTAAAAGTGGAACATGAAATTAGGAAACCATTTGGAAAATAATGATTTATTCTTTTCTAAATCTGAATGCGAATAAAAAGTGAAATCATTAATTAAATGAGCTTTTGTTGGGCGAGTATGAATTGCATGTGGTTAACCCTGTGCATGGAGGAACAAAAACGACACTCGCAATTGGCACTGTATTGGCTGTTGCGTTGAGAGTCCATTATATTTAAATGGTTTCATTTTGATTTGATTACAACTATTTGTGAAAAGACAATTCTGTCCAAGTGATTACATTTCACTAATAATATCAGATTTGTATGGTATCGCCGCGATACTACAATTTAGTTGAGTTTCGAGGGCTTTCAGTGCTTTTTCGGTGTTGCAATGGCAATCGAGCGGGCGAGCGCGCTCTCTCTCTCTCTCGCACACACAAACAGTAGGAAATAATTGCAAAGTAATTAAGTCGATTTAGCAAATGATACACTACGATGTGGTTCACTTAGAAAATTATATATTTGCCATTGTTGTTTACGTTTGAATGGCAAAACAGCACAGAAAAAATATACACACACTCGAAGAGAGAAAAAAAAATGGAAACGAAGAAGAAGAATAGAAAAGAAAAATGCTACTCACAAATTACAACCGTAACTGACACTTGAGCAAAAGGCCGTGTGTACGAATCGGAAAAAATCAAATGCAGGCACAACTAAAACAAAGCACAAAATAACAACGCTGTACACAATTATTACGAACAACAACGATAACTGAATTTCGAACAGAACGTAAATGGAAACCAGATGAGCGACGAGTGACAGAGAACTCCTATCAAATTATGTTGGCAACAGTCGACAGTTCGCGATGTACTAGTTTTGAGTTTTTCGAATCAACTAATCGATTTGAATGTGTATTGTGCGGCTCAAAGCCAAAGCAACTGAGGTTCTATTTTTTGTTTGTTTGCTGTTGTTGTTGCTTTTCTTGTGCGCGCTTTACGCTATTGCCATTTGTGTGACAATTGCTGCTATAGTAGCAGCGTCATCACACTACGCAAAATAAATAGGTTCGCAAAACTTTTCATTACACAATGGAAAAGAAGAAGAAGAAGAAGCAACGCAAAGAAAACTATACAGTATACACATTACACCAAGACCCCACAGTATTAATATGTATATGAAATTCGATATGAATACAGTGAACGCGCGCGCAAAATAGCTCGCAATGGAAATCACTAAAGAATAAATGTAAACATGAAACATTTAGCTCCCCTCTTAGCGTACAACGTTCCTATTCATGAGCGAAGCACGGCCGCGGCGGATGAATTGTCGTTGTGTATGAATTGTTCGGTTTGCATTGTATGTATGTTGCGAAATCAAATCAACCCCACGCCATCAATGTAGATAATTATGATGTATTGACGTTTTTATGCAGTTCATGGAACGAAAGCGAATGAATAATGTGCGTCCAACGAAGCGATAGGCAAAATAGGAAACGAGAGATAGAGCCGAACAAGTGGAATGCTTTTATTCAAACTAATGTCGTAACGAATAGTATCGTTTTCATTACATCTTCAATATTCAATAGGAGGACATGTTTCCCCCTTTTTTCCGCTTCTATCTCTTTATATTCGGCTTGCTGCTGCTCTCTGCGTGTTTTGCTAACGCCATTCAAATTAAAATGCATCGCAATAAACTATAAATTTTCCCTATTCTCCACTCCGTAGTGCGATCGATAAAAATTCACTAAAACAAATTTCCTATGAATACAAATTATGTTGGCATTTTGGGGCGCTCCGCACACAGAGCACAGCATAGCGCACACCACTGAGCAGAATGGAACAAAGAGCCATAAATGAGTGCGTACATTTTTTTTTTTTTGCCTTGAAACACAACGCATTATGTGTAATTATTTTCAGTTTGAACTTGTTTTCGAACGCATGCTCACGCATGCATCGAGGGTCTGTCGCCTTATTTTGCATTTTTTCCTCTCTCTTCTGTGCCGTTTTATGTTTGGAAAAAAAGGACAATTCATAGAAATTCTCGTTTCACCGAATGACACGAACAATCATAATGAACAAAAAGATGACAACAGCAACACAAAACACACACTTGGCTTGATTATCTGCTTATTGTGTATTTGTTGCTTAGTTCGTTCAAGTCGATCGTTAAGGATTTCCTACGGCTCACAAGTACATTTTTTTGTCTTTCTTTTTTTTTCAGCAGAAAAAACGATTAAGCATTGCAACAGCATAAGTCATAGAAGTACAAACGATATTTGCACACACGTTTTGCCGTTTTTGTTTGCCATTTCTTTTTTTCGCCCTCTCTCTCTCTCTCTCTCTCTCTCTCTCTCTCTCTCTCTCTCTATCTGTTTCGTTTCACTTGGAGAGTGGATGGAAACAATACAAATGTACAGTAACTATATAACAATAGCCACGGATGAACGAAAGAAAACGAAACAACAAACAAAAATGTCCAAGGAATAAATGTGCAGATATACACTTATATAGAAAAATCCAAGCTCGAAAGCGCGTTTCGAAAACAATCCATTTCTGTAAACGTTTGATAAACACTCTCGAGCGAGCGAGAGAAAGAAGCCATGACGCATATGTATATATATTTTTGTGCGCGAATTGTGTGTGATGTCGCGTATGAACTTGTTTCACTCTTGGCCTCGCGCGCGCGCGCGCGAGCTCATTTGATACGTCGTTTCATTCGATTTCGGTGTATTTATGAGTTAAACATGTATAAAATGTTTTATTTTTCAGCGTTCGATTCGTTTGACTTGAATTTTGTGCGTCTTGCCACCAATAATATTTTTAAAAAAAAAGTTATTTGTCTCTTTTTGGCCTGTGTATTTGCGCTTATGAAATGACACACACTACTTTTTTTTCTGTTCGTCGAACTGATCCGTTCTTTCCGTCACATATATGTATTATACAACAAATGGATGGCAATGTGTGTATGAGCTCACTTCTTCTGTGCCTTTTTTTTTTCTTGAACTTTCTGTTTCAGCTCTCGATCGAAGAGTGTGTCTTATTTGTTGCTGCTCTTCTCATCGCAATTTTCGTGAATTATGTGCGTGTGTGTATGTATCGGTATAGGTATCATTTGGCCTCCTTAGCTTCACGCATATTAGCTTCTCTCATATGTTATCGTATGGTCGTCGTGTTTTCGCTCTCCGCACACACTATACACATATTATTGCCTAACATGTTGTTTAATAAGGAGAAATCCATGTTTTTCTTTGAACTCATACAGAAAATAGATGCGAGGAGAGAACATGCAAAAATGGTTTTATGAGTGTTTTTAATTTTCGGAATTCGATATAAAAATGCCACATTGAGTCATATGGGTTTCTGGTAAAAAAGCCGTACAAATCAATTTGAGACGATTAGATTCACAACTGTAGGATGTTTGGTTTAAGTTGATAAAATGTTGAAGTGGATCTTCGAATGAGTCGGTTAGAATTCATCGTAAATTCCATCTGATAATTCACACTTGAGAATTTACGATCGATTTGATACCTTCACACCATTTTTCATCGTAAAAAATACCATCAAAGTCAAAAACAAATATCGAGTTTTGGTCTCTCTTTTTCTCTCTCTTTCTCTTTTTCTCTATATCTCTCTACATTTAAAATTGACTGGAAATGGCAGCCAAAATAAACCATACGGTTTGGAAGTGGAAAAAAGTGAAAAACTGCTGTTTAAAAGGGACCAACAATGCATACACACAACTCTATCTCAACAATCGATAAAATTGAAAGGAAATGGGCGAATGCGTGCAACCACGATAGATGCATTTTCAAAATGGTTTTTTTTAAAAAAAGAGGTATGTTTGTTGGTTTTTTCCGTCCTGATATCGGAACATATTCCGCAGTATTCGTGACATGAATGAGAATATGAATTAAAGTATAGACATTATGCACTGTTCCTATGGCTTTTAAACATGCAACTTATGGAGTGGAAATAGAAGACAAATATATGTAGAGAGGAAAAAAAAGAACCTAAACAACATCGAACCTAAACGAACTAAATAAACAACGAGAGAAGAACAAGCAACACCATTGAATTGCACTGGTTTTTCTTCTTTTTTCTTCACTCTTTCTCTCTGTTTCATTTCGTGTTTCATTTCATTTTCTGTCTTTCGGATATATGTACATATATATATATATGTGAAGTGCAGTCTTGTTCGGAATGCAAACGAGTGAATAAAATAAGGCACCAACGAACGAACGAATGAAAATATGGAATGTATTCGTATTGTTTTGTTGCTATATTACGCGATCTACAAATACACAACGAGAACGTTGAAAGAAGCGAGAGAGAAAAAAAGCAAATCAAAGGCACAATCGAATCTCGAAGCCTACACATAAATGTGTGGAGTGCATATGAATGACAGAGAGCAAGGCAGCCGAGTGAGCGCAACGTACAATAAAATACATGGTGTTTTTGGTCGGTCGGGCCGTTCGTTTGGTCGGGTTGTGAGCTTGTTTTCATTAGATTCGTTTTGTGCTATGCTAAGTACTCGAAGAAAATTACACTTTGGCCGTGCACTCGCACACGGAATATCTATGTTCTGTGCGTTTTTCTTCTTGTACATTTTTCGTTGCTGCACTGTTGCACTGCCATCGCTGCTGCGGCTGCCTTGCTTCAGTTCAGCTCAGCTCTTTTTTGTTTCGTTCGTTTTCATTTTAATCTGGTCGATTCATTCGGTCGGTTTTTATTGCTGCGTTGTTGTTGTTGTTGTTATTTTTTTTTCCTTTTAGCTCCCGTCGTTTTGGTTTTGTTTTTCTCGTGAAGTGTGTGTTTTAGTGTCTATCTCACTCTATTGGATTTTTTTACTTGTCGCCGGTGCCTTGTGTTGCGTCTTTGTATTACTGCTGCTTCCTTTTTGTGTTGCACTGTATACCAAGACAATTCACTGCACACACACACACACACACCGTACAGCACAGCACTTTGCCTGCATTCGATTCGTGCGTTTGTGCATTGATCTTTGTTTTTACTCTTTTTATTTTTTCTACTTCATTTTAAATCTTTTTCATCAACTTTTCATCTTTATTTTTTCCTCCGTATGTTTTGTGTTCGGTCAATTATTTCTTGAACGTATGCTATATATATGTAATATGTTGGTGCTATGGCCTGACTGGGGGCACACTAGACTAGAGAGGCGACACAAATCTTTGCTTTTCAAGCATATTTTCTACATTACATTTGTTTTCATTATTCACTTTTGATTGACCGACCCGAAAAAAGAAGAACGAATTTTGAACCAAACGGAAAGGAAAACAAAAAGATAAAAAAAAATGCTTCACGCACAATTTTTATGGACTCTCTCTCTCTCTCTCTCTTTCTCTCCCTCTTGCTCTAGGTTGCGCTACATACGTTATTTTTTTTTTCGAGAAAAGGCTCTTTGTCATATATACACACGCACATACTCTCGACCAAAATCTCTCGGACACGTGAAATATTTGGCACCGACGATTTTTTGCTTCTTCACATTTCATTATCTTTTTCAAGTATTGAGTCATTCAAAAAAAAAATTGAATGCTTTTTCCCTCTTCTCTGATGATACTCACACTCACTTTTCAACCCTGTGTGTGAGACAATTTATACAAATTGAGTAATCACTTGAGCGATTTTCACTGATAACAACAAACATTTTCAACTGATTGCAACAATTATCTTTTTTAGATGATTTCAAGCTGACGACTGTATTTCGTCAGCGAAAATGTTGTTTACCTTTTTTATCAAACGTTTGTTTTGATTATATTTCGGTTTCGGTTCTTTTTTGTCCGTCTTGTATTTTTATTAATTTTTTTATTTAAGTAAATGGATTGAGTTAAAAACAACGACACTCTCCGAATGAATCCGACAATAAATTATAGGAAAATTCATTAACGCAGTTTATTTATGCGATGTTCGGATTCAATATGTACGGTTTTGACTTTGTACGCGAAGCACAGCAACAATCACACTGACTGACAACGGGCGACAAACAGCGATTTTTCTTCACATCTTTTGTAAGAGCTTCAATCTACAGGGGGCTCATGAAGCGCACACACACTGCATCTCGCATTGAATGATGATAGTTGTGAATTGATTATGGTTGTGTGTCGAGTAAAAATTTTCAAATTTGAAATTCCTGTTCTAGCCAAGAATTTATTGTGATCAGCAAAATTTGGGGTGATCTTTGAAAAAAAAAAAAAACGATCATTTTTACGGAAGTTTCGTTTTTGCAAATCATTTCGAAAAAAAATAATCGATGATTGATGAGTTTGAGATGGAAGATTGAGCATATCATGGAAGATTGAGTCAATGGAATTCGTAAAATCGAATACTTTTTAGGTTCATTGTGTTGCAATCAATCATTATCAGCATTTTTCAAGAGATCATTTTTGAAAAAAAAATGTTTTGCCATATCAATGACATGAATCATATTCATTTAGTGGTGTTACGGAACAGAGAGAGAGAGAGAACTTGTCGATATCCCTGTATGTTATGTGTGTTAACGTAACCAATCTATGCGATCTTTTTAGTGATGGTGTGCGCTCTCTGTGTATGTTGTCGTCTGACATCAAGAGAAAAAGAGAGAGAGAGAGAATGAGCGAGAGAAGTTTTCAGCGTTTTAAAATTCACAGAATTCTATGTTATCGTCGCCACAAGTTGCTCAACTTGCTGCTGTGCTCGTTCACTTTATGGTTTTCTTCCTCTTTCTCGTTGGATTTTCTCTCTGTATAAGTATTAAAAACACACATTCTTTATTCCGCCGAAAAGCTAGACATATGCGGTGCATGTGTGTAGTGCGTACGGGGAACACATTGCCTGTGTTGTTATGTGAGTATGTCGAGCGCCTTCAAAGTGAGAGAAAGATACATTCATATTGGCCACAGCAGAGAAAAAAAACGACGACGACAACAACAACAACAACAACAATAACGAAGCGAGAAAAGTTCAACGAAAAGGAACAAAATACAGCGTGAAGAGAGAAATGCTCGAAAAGCAACAACTATAACAAAAATCGAAGTCAGTGGCATTTGGTGTCGGTCGAAATGTTCATGCACGAGATAGAAGAGCGACACACGATAGACATATGAATGATGATGATGATGATGATCACACATACGAGCGCGAGAGAGCGCGATTCGGTGGAGCTACGATTGGAGTTGTAGGTGTAAAATTGTGGTGTGCGCATGATTCGCGTGAAACAGTTGTTATATGGAGGAAAAAGAGAGGACGATTTCAACTATACGATTGAATATGTGGATACGAACGAGTGTTGCCTGATTCGCTCAGCTCACACAATCAATCCTGGCTTTCAATGTAGTTATTTTGCATTTTTTTTTTCCTTCGTCTTCAACTTTATTCGTCATTCTCTCTTTCTCGCTCTCAAACCAGTTCATACACTACACATGAAGTCAACTGGCGTGCGAAAGAGAAGCAAACACACGTTATGAACGATGGCTGAAGAAAGAAAAGAAAAAACTATGAAAAAAATGGTGTCAAAACATGA
Source organism: Sitodiplosis mosellana (assembly GCF_009176505.1). Classification (NCBI taxonomy): domain Eukaryota; kingdom Metazoa; phylum Arthropoda; class Insecta; order Diptera; family Cecidomyiidae; genus Sitodiplosis; species Sitodiplosis mosellana. Next base: position 389,921 of record NW_022595253.1, on the reverse strand, counting down.
ACTACGGGCATCTTTGTTTCATTTGCCTTTGATTTATTCGAATGATTTTGATCCAATTCAATTGATTGAATGATGTGTATCAGATTTCAATTGATCGACGATAATGCGTTCGAGTCATATGATAATTGTGCAGCTGCAATTGAGTGCTTTTAACAAAACAAATAAGAAGAGCAAGAACTAAATAAATTGATTTTTGAAAGGAATTTCCTTCGTATTTTGACGTTTTTTTTTCTTCTGTGTGTAGCCTTTAATGACTTGCCCAAATGTGGTTTAACCCGTTTTCAATAAAAAAAAAAATTGACAAAAAAACCAATATCACGATCTCAACCGTTCTGTTTTTATATGTTATCACTTTAGTTTGAATTTTCACTGATTTATTCTTCTTTTTTTGTTTGCATTCTATTTTTCTATGACCAAAAATCGTTTCATCAAAACACGCAAATCACATTCAACAAATAAACCATCAAATTTTTTTTTACTTACTCAACTCAACACTTGATTTGAAAGTATTTATTTTAATCCACAGAATCCGTTTGTTTACCACCAAAAATGTGTTGATTTGTATTCCAAAAAGTGAACAGAATGAAAGTTTGGTCAATTTTGACACAAACTAATGCACTGATAGACAGCAGAAGTTCATAAACGATGAACGAACGATGAAAAAAAAAATCAAGTGACTTAAGGCACACAGCAGTACAAATACATAAAGTTGACGGTTCCGTGTCTTGGCTTTTACTATTCATATCGTCTGCAACCGTTTTTTTTTCCTCTTCTCACATCACTCGGTTCTTTCAATCGTGTTTTACTCTTTCACCACTACAACTATCGTTGTTGTCATCATCACAAACACACCGCACGTACACATACATGTGTGCGCACAGCACACCAATTCCTTCATGTACGAGTGATAAAAATGTACATACCAAAACATTCGTGAATCGCTTTGTGTGCACTTGTATTGTGTGGTCAAAAGGAATGAACAAGTGTTGTCGCTTATGTTTTGTCAAATTCGCTTCTCTGTTTCGTTCGTTCAACGCACACAGAAACACGCTTCACACTCATGACTTTGCCGTGATTGCCAAGATGATCGCATGTTACAACACTATTTTCCTCTCTCTCTCATCTCTCCGATTCACAATAAAATTGTCTAATGTCAGTTATTGGTCGGGGCACAAAATGCACATCTTTATTTTGAAATATTCATCAAAAAAATTCAATTGAAAATTTATTTATTCGATTTCGTAATTTTCTACGTTTTCCTTCATTTCTTTAATTATCCTCTTCTTAATTCGTCTAAAATCTACAAACTAACCTTTGATACAGACACATTTTGACACACTAACTGATTACTGAATGAACCTACCTACTTTTTAATATATATATAAATGTTATTGATTCAATTCATGACAACTTGGATTATGCCCAATATGATCGATTTAAAAAAAGTTTTAAATGTGTTCGGTTTAAGAAACTGATGTTATACCGGCCATAGGAGATCCCATTTGTGTGAGAACCTGGTCTAACCATTTTAGCGGTCCGTTCAAATGTAATTCAATCCAACACGGCGTCGATGTGACATCTAATCGGTGATAAGTGGTTCCCCAGCCCTTGACAAAACTGATTCGAATCGTACACATTTTGGTTAGGCCATAGGTTGCCTCAAATCCGGAATGAACAACGTTCCCGAGCAAATTGCTAAATTCAGTGAAATCGAAAATTTTCAAGCTAAACCTAGGCAGCACTTTACAAACTACATGCGGATCGAAACCATGAATATGATTTATCATTGAACCTTGTACGAAAATCGGATGATCGGACAAGCAATCCAGATATAGCTCTTGGCCCCTGTAGTAAATGCTCACGCCTTTGCCAATGTGTTTACGTGTTGATTCGATCTGGAAAAATTGAAATAATTTTATAAGAATAGTAATAATAAGAAGAAGAAGAAAGAAATCGGAATAAATACGAAAATTTTACTCAATTCGACTCGGATTGAATATACCCATTTGATTTGGGTCTTACCGTGCTATTCCGACTGATGTTACTAAGTTGCCCCAAGCAAAATCGATTTGATGTTTTGCATGATGGATGCGTGAATCCATCGACGATTAGTGAATGTGAGTTTGTGCTGCATCGAAATTGTTCACCAACACGGCTGTTCAGCTCATAGTAGGCAACGGTTGCCCAATATTCGGGTTCTTCGTAATGGACTTGTACCATGCCGGCGGAATTTTGGTCAAATCCATAATTTTCCTGTTTCCATGGTGGCGATGGTGTTGCTTCCATTGCTGGATATTGATAGTTTTGTAATTGAAATCCATTGGATTGGTTTAACATTGGTGATGTTATTGGGCTATTTGGTTCCGATGAACATTGCGAACTTGTGCTATAGCCATTTGTTGACTGAGCACTGAACCGATTATTGTCATAGACTACATTCCGCGGCATTGTCATTTGTTCCGGACGCTGATGCTGTTGCAATGGCAACTTTGAGAAGCCTGGTGCAAATTCTGAACACCGTGGCACCAAAATTGGCGGTAGCACACCGCTTTCAACTCGCTCATAGTGATAGGGATTGATGCAAACATCATCCGATCGTTTGGCCTTCGAAAATGGGAACTGACAATTTGGAACGCTTTTCAACTCGTTGTGATTCTGTAAATCAGGCCAACGCCATACGCGACCGTAGATTACATGCGGCAATGCTTTACAGTTCGATACCTAAATTAAATCGTAATTAAGTTTTCGAACTAATCTTGAGTTAGCATATTGTGTGTTTTACCTGTAAACGTCCATCCATGGATCTTGGAATCGTAACACAATCGGATTGAGCATTTTTCGATGCCAATGCTTGTTCCAATTTCTCCAATGCATGTGGTTGCTTCTTAAGTTTCTTTACAAGTGCATCAACGGCTTTATTGGCCCAGTCTTCCTTTTCGTCACTTTGTTTCCATGACATCTGCTTCGGATTACCTCGGAAAAATTTCGTTATCTTCGCAAATGTACTTAGAGGTCGACCGTTCGAATCCATCTCGTTTCTTTTCTCTTCTCTTCTCTTGTTGTTCTATGGTGAAATAATGCAAACAAATTATGGTTGAAATGTGTTGAAATGTTGGTTTCGTTTTAAAAAAGATCCGTTAAAAATACAGTGCACTTTTCTAGGACAAATACCTGCTACTTCAAGTACTAATCTTTATGATCGTTCTTTGCGAATATATATATACAAAATAGATAGAAAAAAAACATGCAAAACAGATAAATACACCTGCAATTAGCATAATTACGGTAAGGTGAGGTGTTTTTAGCCGATCATTAGACAGGGACTATTTTATGGTGACTTTGTGTTATATACGTTTTATGATGCTCTTTAGCGACACACACACGCACAAAAAATGGAATTAATCTGAAGAAAGCATCAATTGCCGTTCGGAGAGAGGCGCTCTCAGAAAGGTGCAAATGGATGGAGGTGTCAAAGTGCACCCGTAATCTCGGATTAAAATGCACTTTTGTCGATTCCATATGAAAACGAACACGATTTGTGAAGTGAATGTCTAACGAATGCTAAACATGTTATGATCAAGTCACCGGATATGATAGTAGACATTGAAATAACGCCATCGAAAAATGCTTGAATGTATTTTGAATCGAAGAAAAAAAAAATCCATCGGCTAATATTTGTCTTCATTTTTGAAAAAAAAAAAATGTAATCGATCAACATATTTTCGATTATTTCGATTCAACTTATCAACCATTGCTATTTCAGTGCGTTGTTTACATGCTGTCAAACATGTATCGAACTATGCCATCAACAATCAATAAAATCAAATAACAAACTACCAAAAATACTTACACTCAAACCAAACACTATCGGTTCCTAATGATATGCTATTTCCAGATTTATCTCTCTCTCTCTCTCTCTCTCTCTCTCGTCCACAACAATAACAAATCAGCACAAAATTCCAAATGAAATATTATTCTTTCATTGAAAAAGAAATCAAAATGACAAAAATCTATGACAGACGAAACGAAGTATGATCCAGCCTCACCAAAGTGCTGTGTACAAATGAATGTGGCTTGCAACAGTGAGTCAAGTGTGTGCACGCCAAACGGTCAGTGTGATGCTTCTGTCATTTCGCTTTGCATACACATTCCACATTCGGTTTTGTTGTGTTGCGGTGGGAGGAGCTTAGATTTTAATCGGTTTTGAACGATTTGTGATGATTTGCAAGGAATTTTTCCATCCGATAAATAAATAAACTCAAGATAATTCAAACGAAAATTCAAACTAAATGATGCAAGTTTGAAAATGAATAACAGCTGATTTTGTTTCATTTAGAAACAACATATAAAGTGTTGCCAGCGTGATTAGACATTGTGGCGAGATTCAAATTTTTTTCTTTCCTTCTTTCTTTCCTTCAAATCAAACACAATGAACCAAAACTATTCACATTGAAAGCCAGATAAGCGAATAATCAGCAAAATTTAATTAAAAAAATTGTTTATTTTTTATTTGGAATTCCAAATATGAACATATCTTAATAAACAAACATGCTTCTTATGCGAATTCATTGGATTTTTCCTTGTGATTAGATTAATTCGTTCGGTCGAGATTCTTCACAATGACTCCGGTAACTCCATGTTTGTGGATCAAACAAGAGCTGTAAACAAAAGAGAGTTCCGTTTATAAGCAAAGAGCACAATTTGGTAATTTAACTTGCATACTTCTTTGCTGTTTCCAATATAACGACTGGCGGACCGGATTGTGGTTCCAATTTTTGAGCTTGGTCAAGCAGCGCAACTAGTAGACCAGACGATTGCTGTGAAATGTTTCCACGAGCTGCAGAACAAACAAAATTCGATTACAATCATATGAATAGCAAACTGGAGAAAGGCATTGTATAGAAATCTATGTTCCAAAGCGAAACATAAAAAACAGAAAACCATACCTCCAATGCAAAGGCCGTGTCGATTCGCACTCAAACATGCTGTAATATTTTCATTGGCAATTCTGAAATAGCAAAATATTCATAACTAAATCGTATTTTCTGTAATTGCAAACAATTTTCTTACGTGTCGTCTAAGACTTTATCAATTTCTTGTTCCATTTTCAATGTTCAATGAGCTTGGTAAAGTATTGGAAAAATACGATTTTCACAAAGAAAAACCAGAATAAATTTTATCACATTGAAAATAGCAATATTGTTTTGATTGTGTCACATTCTGTCAAAACACACAAGATACCACAGCAAATGCATTCAATTCCACAGCTAATCTGAACGAAGCTTAACGCACTGAATAGAGTGAATCGGTTTGGCTGTCAAAACAATGTCGAAACCCATCCGATGCGATAACTTTTCCAAACGTATAGTGTTTATGACATTTGTGATTGTGAGGTTATGTCATTCATAGTTTGCATAGCATTGACACTAAGCAAACCAAAAAATTGTGTTGTGTGTCTCTTTATATATAAATTAGAAGGATTTTAACCTAAATTATTTGAGTTTTAAAGCGACAAACAACTTAAAAATGGGTTCGCGGAAAAGAAGAAGAGAGCGCGATTCGTCTCGTCGCCACAAACGTTCACATTCTCGTTCATCGTCGGAGAGTCGTTCGAGGTCACCAATTGCACCACCACCACCGAGTATATCCAATCGACGAAGCAGAGAAAGAGACAGAGATGAAAAAGAGGATAGACACAGACACAAACACAAGGACTCATCAAAATCGCGAAAACACCATCATCGCGATAGAAGTCGCGAAAGAAGCCGAAGCCCTGGTCGATCCAGACGCTCAAAACAAGAACCAGAGATTCATAGTGACAGTAAGTTGAAACGAATTCCGTCAAAACTACTTGATTCATTTATATAAAATTTCAATTTTCCATAGGTTCAGATTGTGTTGAAGTGCCATTGCCACCGCCAGCTCCAGTCATTTCCAAGCCAGCCAAATCAGCCAAATCACCATCACCAATTCCAGAGAATGGCGCCGGTGACTCGCTTTCCATTGAAGAAACGAATAAATTGCGTGCAAAATTGGGTTTGAAACCACTGCAAGTTGATTCCAATGAGAGAGCATCACCGTCGAAGAAGAAAACCAATGCCGAAGGTGAACAAATGCACAAAGATGAATGGGGTGAATTCTACCACAAGCCAGCAAATAATCTGTCGGAGAAATTGCAAGCCGAAAAGTTGCGAGAGAAATTCCGACAGAACAAAGAGAGGCGAGCATTGGAAAAGAAGATGAAATCGATCAAAACACTCGGCGAACACGATTCAGATGATGATGTATCCAAATGGGTCAATTCGAGTCGAGAGAAGGAAAAGATGAAAGCCCAAGCTCAGCGTAGAGCCAAAATTTTGGAAGAGATGGACGATGAATTCGGAGTTGGTGAATTGGTACAAGAGGAAACGAGGCGAGAGAAGAAGAAAATTTACTCAGAGAACAGTTTGAAGGGGCTGAAAGTCGATCATGATTTAGATGCATTCACAGAAGGTAAATCGGTCATTCTAACGCTAAAAGATAAGGATGTTCTTGATGTGGAAGACGGTGATGTATTGATGAATGTGAATATGGTTGACGATGAACGTTACCGCAAAAATATCGAGAACAAAAGACTGAATCCCAATCAATATGGTTACAATGTCTTTGACGAAGAAGTGGATGAGTTTGGAAACCCTATCGATCGCGGTGTTTTGGGTAAATACGACGAAGAAATCGATGGTAAAAAGAAAAAGAAAACATTCACCATTGGACAGAATGTTGCGCAGGAAATCGCTCAGAAGCGAAGATTGCAAGAGGTATACCAAATGTTTTGATTTAAAAAAAAACGACTTTATTCTCAAACGATTTTTTATTTCAGATAAAATCTAAATTGGCCGGTAAGCGTTTAGAAACGTTAAATGAACCACTGATTGCTCCAGCCTCTGACACATACACCGAGTCGGAACTAGCCACGTAAGTAGCCCATAATTTTAAATGGCTGGAAGTGATTCCGCCTTTTGCACGACATCACCAATTATTTTCATCATGCCATGCGCGTCGGTCTCCTCCGCGGTCATATCGTCAACTTTATCCGTTAATTTTGCCTCCTTCATTAGTATTTCCGTTGAATCGACCGCTTCCTTTGGAATTTCGGCTGATTCTATGTGCACAATGGTCACAAGCTAAACAAAATTCAAGATATTTCAAATGATTTTTTTTCTTCTTAAATTGAGTTTTACAAAAGTTACCAAAATCAAAAAACAGATGAAAGTTTTCGGTGACATCTTCACTGAATGCTCAATTCCAAACTATACCTGAACACGGTGATTTGCATCACTTTATATATGCGTTCACATCACTGTACTTTGCGCGTAATTATTCTCTAATTTGCCAACAAAGTGGCTTTCAAATAATTGTTTTTTCAATCTACAAAACCCGCTATTGATGAGCACAATACCGTATCGAAACGAGCAATTTCGATTAACCGATTGCATTGTCTCACTCTCTATGACATCAAAAACATCCGTCACTTGACATGATGTTAAAATCGTTTTAACGATTTCTGATAAAAACCAAAACGTTAATCGCAGCGGAAGTAATTGTTTATGAATGTTTTCAAATTCACATAAACGGACAAAAAATATGCGTCATTATGATGAATAGTCGAATGACTATATTTTCAATTCGAAATTTCAGATTCAAAAAGCCGAAAAAGAAGATAAAAAAATTGCGCAGAAAGTTGAAGGCTGAAGATCTTGAACCATTGCCAACAGATACTGACTCATTGGATCATCGCAAACGTGATCCCAACCGTCATTTGTCGGATGTACTAGATACAGACGATGTGAATATGTCCGACTTCAAGGAGGAAATCAAAATTGAAGAAGAGGACAACGAACTGGAACACATTTTGTCAAAGGTGAGTTGAAATCAGAGATGTCAAGGGATTCAGTCAGAAAGTGTGTTGACCTGTTGATTCAAAACTGTGCAGGCGCAATTGAAACAATTGTTGATTTTGCTGTCTCTTTTCAGGCCAGACGCTTGAAGCAAGTCGAAGCCGTGAAGACCATGGGCTTGGATGTGAATAAAATCAAAGCCGAAGTCAAGGCAGAGCCTGACTCAGACGATGAACTGAGCTCAAATGATTTCATCACATTGAATCAAACGGCTGAATTTTGCCGAACACTTGGTGATATTCCAACGTACGGCCAGTCGGGCAATCGAGGTGTGGATGCAAATGAAATTATGGATTTAGATAGCGAGCACGAGGAAGCGGCTGAACCAATGGAGGAAGAGGAACCAACGACGGGTACATGGAATTCAGTCAATCCCGATTTAGAGACAAAACCAATAGAGAAACATCTAGAAATAGCCGAAGTGGCCATTTTGGACGAAGAACCAGATGTTTCAGCCGGTATGGGAGCTGCGCTAAAATTGGCTTTGTCAAAAGGTTACCTAGAGAAAGAAGAATCAAATCGACCGAGCAACACTCGAATGGCGCACTTGCTGGCGCAAAACTATGCCATTGAAGATAAAACGCACGGGTATGCATTAAAATCAGGCGAAAAATTGGCTTTTTGAACCAAGACATTACATTTTTCGGTTTAACTTTACATTTTCATATTGAACTTGTGGAGTGTTGAGAAATTGGATTTTATTTTTACGGTTTCAATAAAATGGATATCGATGTTTGCTAACATTTAAAATTTACACTTTGTTTTTCAGCGAGGACGACAAGTTCAATCGCCGTGATCGCTTCCACAGCGGCCCGTCGAGTGATTTCAAAGAGAAAGACAACTACAAGCCGAATGTCAAGCTCGAGTACATCGATGATAGTGGCCGTTTGCTAAATGAAAAAGAAGCATTCCGATATTTGTCGCATAAGTTCCATGGCAAGGGGCCTGGTAAGAATAAGATCGAAAAACGTCTTAAGAAGGTCGAACAAGACGGAGTAAGTGCAGTATGGCATTGGATCCATGGGAAAAACTACATCATCTGAATCGAAATTTAACTAATCACATGTCTTTCCGATTTTTTTTCTTTTCTATTTCTCACACACAGCTCATGATGAAAATGAGTTCGACCGATACACCGTTAGGTACATTGACCATGTTGCAGCATAAGCAGAAGGAAACTCACAGTCCATTCATTGTTCTCAGCGGAAGCAAACAAGCCCACGGCTCAACCACCATCACAAAGCATAAATAAAATGGTCCGCATTGCGATCGAATTCTATTCAAGATTTGCACTCGATAAACTCTGTAAAAAAATAATCTTTCCGTTTCACATTTTAGAATAATTTCGAAAAGCTAAAGAAATTGTTGGAATAAAAAATAGAAATTAATTTGCGAAAAAAATGTACTTTTGTGTTCATCAGTTGCGTGGCTTTATATCAAGTTGGGTCGCGTCATCTTAGATTCACATGAATGTGTACTCTTTCCATCACAAATGTTCACATTTTCGCATGTTTTTTTCCACTTCTTATAAAATGGTTGTTACTGAAGCATGAACGAAACATGAACAAGTGCGTAGGACAATTGCTGTGTGTACTTAGCATTCGGTTTGGGTATGTAAGCCGTGAGTGAACGCAATATCATAGATTCTGGTTGTAAGAGCATTTTCTTTTAATTACTCTTTGTATAAAGTTATAATTTTCACTGCACGATCAAGAACGAAGAACCAAACGGTTGAAGAACAACAACAAAAAATGAGCCCTAATTATATAATATGGAGCTGAGCATCGTGCATACAATAGTTTCGTGAATAATTATTAATTATAGAGCGTACGCATTTAAGGAAAAACTGAACATCGAAATCAAGTGAACTTCTTCGCCTTTCAAGATGGAATTTTAAAAAAAACAACAAAATGAATAGATTCCACGACAATTATATCAAGCCGAATGCACACATCATGCGAATAGCATAACGAATTTTTTTCGATCAAAATCTTCAACATGAACATACTTTTATGTCGCGCACACACATCTAGTACTTTAATGCTTCCTCTAGTTTGTTGTTACTATCGAATTTCAAATGGAATGGTACGACCAGTTCGCAACCAGTCTTATTTTGGGTAAAACGAACAAATTCAATTTTAAACGTTTCTTATTCCACGCTAATTGATTTTACAATTACACTACTTTTGGCCTTTTTTTTCTATCACGTACTTTTTTTTTCCTGAATCAGTACGCTTCAAGTTGAAATGAAAATAGCTCTTTTTTGTGGTGTTAGAATGAGCATTTTGTCGTTTTCCATGTTTTGCTTCGTTGATTCTTCAGAAATTTGATTGCTTTCGTTTCATCAAACCATACCAAATTTCGGTACCAAATGGACAAAAAACCACTTACACTTGACCATTTCGAATTGAAAACAAGAATCGACGATTTTCTCTCTCTCTCTCTCTCTCTCTCTCTCTCTCTATCTGGATTCAATTTACTACTTGAATCGAGCGAGGTATGATCAAAATAATTCTGTTATATTCTCTCAGCTCTGCGGTTCTCATTCCATTTTCAACATCGGTCGAATGGTTGGCATTGTCTCGATTTAATTTCGGGAACAAATAGCCTATAATGGAATAATTTTGCTTTTTTTTTAATGCCTTCTCAAACGTAATGTGCTGTACTGGAATCAACAGACACTGACTATGAGTTATTATGTGAAAATTTCGGTAATTTCATTTTGTCTGTGCGTGATTAATGATTATCTTCCGAAATAATTACCTTTATCCAAGTCAACTAAAGAGAAAAATTTAATAAATTGCACTCTTCCTGTCTCCAAACCAGCCAACCTTTTGGTGACGATGCATTCATTTTTGAAAATTGCACTGTTGATATATGAATTAAAAATTCCATCAAAGACTGCGAAAAACATGCGATTTAAATGAATACATATACTTTGAGAGGATAATTTGTAACATGCCAGTGCCTACTACTATATTTTGCTATACTATACTTACAAAATTCAATTTATGATCGCAATTATTTTCCCCTTCTTCTCTTGAATTGCGGCAAGTACTAGAAATAGTGCAATTCCACATGAACACATACTTGATGGACAACATATCGACTCCTGTGTTTGCCTCCGAAGAAAATCAGGTGAAGCGTATCGCTGAAAGTCAACGATGCAACACCAACGCATTTCCGCCTGGATGAAGAAATGACCGAGACTATATGATCACATGCAATCACAAGACAGGCAGCATAAATTCATACTTTCGCGCAGAAAGAAGGGCTCTTCAAGTCATTTTGATCATACACAGTTTGACCATCAATAATTTATGTTTCAAAATTGCGATTTCATAAGGACTGCGTTCGTTTTATTCGAATCTTCTATGTTATTGAAGAGTTAGACCGTTTTAAAATTGATAATATTCAAAAAAATTCAACACACAGATTTTTTTTTATTGAATTTCGTAATTTATGCGCGTTGTTTGTCTCATATCAGTTACATAAAAATTGGTTTTAAATAAACCCAAGTAATTTCAATTTATTAATCAATATTGGATTTATTGGAAAAACTTTTGTTTATTAGGAACTTTATTGGATTTTATTTGGTAGAAGATATATGTATATAAAAATTGCTTAAATCTAAAGGCTTTCAAAAGGGTTTCGTTTCATTCTAAAATCGGCTTTAGAATATCAACGCGATCAACATAAAACGCTATTCTGAGTTCAAAAATTGTATGGGATGGATGGATTAGAATGATTTATATTATATGATTCGATTTACACATAAATGTTGAATCAAAAAAAATTATCAATTATTATATAAATTTGATTGAAAATTTAATAAAGACAAAGAAAAAAACGAGGGGCCAATCATTGAATAGAAGCACTGAGAAGGTAGTAGATAGTGTTGGCCGTCGAACACTTTCGAACACTTGTTCGACCGTTCGAAAGCATTTAAAAAAATTGTTTTGTTCGTTCGTTCGTTCGAAAGTTTTGTAAAAAA
>NW_022595253.1:301107-377590 GCF_009176505.1 Sitodiplosis mosellana | reverse complement strand
TTTTTTACAAAACTTTCGAACGAACGAACGAACAAAACAATTTTTTTTATATTGTCGAACGGTCGAACGAACGTTCGAAGCCAACACTAGTAGTAGAAAGCAAAAAATGTCATATGAATGCCAGTTTTTAAAAAAAAAAGCTCATATGAAATATGCAATTCACAAGAATTACACGGAAGAAATTGTGTTTCGAATATGAAAGCATCTGCATCTACACTATGATTTGGAAGCTTTTATTATATGCTGGAACATACTAACATCATCGATATTTAAATGATCAAGATCTGTTGACTTCTTGATCAGAATTATCGATGCCATTCTATGATCGATTCATAATAAGTCTAAGATCATTTGTTTAATATTTTGGCGTAAGTGGACAATTGTATTAAAAAAGGTCGTTTCCAACCTAATGTCAAGTACTGAACTTCGAATGGAATATTCAAGTTTTTTTCTTCTTAGTAGAAAAGGTTCATAATGATATGGCTCCAAATTTGATGTCGCTGTAACAACGTTGATTCAGAGAACTATCTGGCTTAATCGTGAATTTTTCCGTTGTTGAAAGAAAAAAAAAACCAACAATAAAAACAACATGGGAGTGAATGACCTCCGTAATACAGAGAGCATAAAGCACTTTTTTTCCTCGATATTATTAACTGAAAAAAAGAGACTATAAACTTGAGTTCCCTCCACTTCCACGTAATCATAAATTTCACACGTCTATAGAAGAAAAAGAAGGGAAAAAGTGTAGCAGTACATGATTTCTTTGTTTTGGAAGTCGGTGATCGTTTGCGGGAATGAGTCCTCTCCCTCTCTTTCTCTCTATCTCTACTTATTTTTTGTTCTTCATTCAAATTGTACCTGTTTATATGATGTTTAGAAAGCAATGAGTATACGAAGCGTGTCCATTTAGATTTGGTTTGCTTCATTTAGATCAGAATCAAGCGAGTCAACGGCAATAGATCGTTGCGCGCGCGTTTCTTCCGAGTGCACCAAGCATATCAAAAGAATGGGCAAAACTTTGAAGAAAAAGAAACGATAGCACAGAAATGTTATGTTTTTCTTCTTCGTATCTCTGGTTGTTGTTGTTGTTGTTCATTGTGGAAGAATATTAACGTATATTTGCAATAAAAATCATCGTACCATATCGTTCCGTAATAATTTTGTTGTATTCCCCTTTTATCCGCTCTTCTCTTGCCATCGTAGCAATCAAAATAATGTTTTATTGATAACGAGCACACTTCTTTTTCATATTTCAATTTCGATGACGATTCTCTATCCCCATCTCTCTCTCTCTCTCTCTTGATGTTTTTGTCCTTACTATGCACACCAAGATCATAGCTGGTTTTTCTATTTCGATCACAGAGTCATTGGCAGAAATTTACACCGAAATGAACTCAACTCAGCTGCATGGACACAGTTGGCCAGTTGCGTGAGAGAGTCGGACGGTATGATTTCTTTTTCCACATTGTCATATCGAATGGCGAATAATGAATTTAAATGAATGTTTGACACGGTCGGTGATCACCACGAAATGCAATTATACATATTCTGTTTTTTCTTCTTTTTCTTTTGTTTCCACTCGACATAAAATGTGGCTTTAATCGTCATAATTATGTGCATACACAAACAAATTAAGAGTAATATATGATACAAGAACAAGAGGGGAGCGGAGCAGCAATACTATATTGATCTTTGAGAAGGTCCTTCCAATCTTTATGATTCGATTAAATGAAATATATTCATCATTTGCTTTCATCATAATAATAACAATCTAACTGATAACATCTACCTTATTACAAAGTAGCTGGAGTGCATAACGCTCAAGAATCTCGGCGCATAAAATGCATTTCCACGTAATTTCTGACTGACACACACACACCACACACAATTCCAGTTACCATAAAAAACCAAATTTCAATATTCCAAATGCATCGGTAAATGAGTTTCGAGTGCGTGTGTGAGTGTTTTTTTTTCTTTTCATTTTATTGCAATGAACTTTTGTTGAATAAATGCAAGCCATATCTAAACTCCGTTAATTTGTGGTAGCGTCTTCGCATTGAGACAGCTGCATTTACTGTTTTTTTTTTAATTTGAAAATGATTCAGTTATTTAATGAACTGTACAATTATATCGATTGCGGCCATTTTCAACGGATATTTCCCGTTTCCTTCTCGAATTGATCGAAATTGAACTTTTCAGTGCATATGCGGAGTTTTCTCGTTGAATTTTAGCGTCTGTGGCTTATACTGATGGCATGATTTGTAGCATAAGTACCGATTACTACTTTTTGAAGCATTTTCTCGAATTTCCCCTTCAAACAGCTTCAAAGCTGCAATTTATTTTCTTAATATGAAATTGTAGAAAAGTCAACCACAAAACAACAACTGCTTATGAATGGTGTATTCTGGAATAAAAGAACAAACGACGAGAATAACAATTTATACACCCATAAAAATGGTGAGTTTACAATTTTTGTTCTTTAGTTTTCAAGCCACACTTCGGAAATAGTTCGGAATGTATGACGGTTTTTTTTTAAGCAAATGTCACTTTTTTTCACCGAATAATTTTCGTTCATACTCTGAAACTGCTGAAAATAATAGAAGAAAAAGAGAAAAAAATGCGGGTTCAGGTGATTATCAACATATTCAAACCGCATTAAAATAAAAGTTATCGGTTTTTCCTGTTTGAAAAAGTGTCAATGAACCTCTTTTATCTAATAAATTTCAGCCAAACCTATTCTCTCGATCGTTATTGTTCCAAAATTTGAATTCAAAAGCACGAAAAGCATTAGTATGTGTAAACTGAAGAACCGGTGCTATAGAGCTAGATACGTGTCTGCAAATGCTTCTTCCAGTTGTTCAAAAACTGGCAGTTTCAAAGTTTAAAAACTTTAAAACTGTCCAAATTTGTTCACTTTTTTCTTCAATTTTCACATTTTATTCAGAATTTTCATTTTTTCTTCTTTTGTTTTTGGTCTCTCTCTTTTTTTCCGTCTACGTTCGAAGTTATGATGAATAACCCTCTCACTAGTGATGCCACCAAGAGATCACGGGAATATCAAAATCAACCCGTGAATTCTTCCAGTGCCATTGCCATGTGATGGGAAAAAAAATTGATGAAGAAAATACGTAAATAAAGCAGCAGTTGCATCAAATTAATGAGTTGCACAAAAAGCGCATGCACGATGCGGTTGTTAGTGCATAAACAAACACATACACGCACACAGCGAGAGCGTGAATCTCATTGTCGATTGATCGGTGTATAGTATGTTGGTACTGGTTATCATAACTTGTTTGTTCCGTTGTTTGATCGATTTGTTGGCCGTTTCCAGCAAATGAAAATTACTAAAACAAACAAAAACCAGCCGATCAACATATTCATATACGTATCGTATATATCGTGTGTATCTGGATGCAAACTTTTCATTTCATTCTCTGTTGCGATCGTGTGATTTTTCCTCGTTGTTTGCTGATTCTTTGTTGTGACTTTCTCCATGCCAATCGATCGGGTATAACCAACTACATTGCCGTAATTTACTCTACCTGATATTTTTTGTTTTGTTATTCGTATACAGGTCGCACAGTCTAAATAAATAGAGAAAATAAAATACAGAATGAAACATTACAGAAAGAAAAATTGAGTTTAAAAGCACTGTGATGTCAGAATGACTGATTTTTTTTTGTGTGTGTGCAACTTGTCGGTTGTTTGTTATTCTCTAACAAAATTCGTTTTCTACGTCAGCAAAATTTGCTAATTATACGTTGTGTGTGTCGTCTGAATATGGAGTCATGAATGGAAAAACTCGTCATTTTGATCGTTTTGTTCTATGTGCGTATTCTTTTTTTTGACGAACTAAAATCACGCGATTACGTATCAATTGGAACACTCGATTCACATTGACGCCCAGGTAACAGAAACTGGGAACAAAGCTCACCCTTTTCGAATAATTCGAACAATTTTGTTTTTTTTTTTCAATTAATTATCAATTCGAAAGGAGAAGAAGAAGAAGAAGAAAAATTTGTTCTAGGTTGTACTCGAGTGTTCGTTTGCTATTGCTGCTGCTGCATCACGCAAAAGGCCAAATAGGTGCAGGTGTTTTTTTCTCTCTTCAATTCACTGAAATAAAACCGTTCAAATAATTTTGTTGTTTTTTTTTCTGCTGTTTCAGATATATGTTCTGTTGAGAACTGGTTGTGCGTTGTATCGACAAGCCAGATGCCAGAAAAAAAATCGATTTCAATACAGTCACATACCGAAACCGATCACAATTCAAAAAAGAGAAAAAAAAATTGGTTTCTCTTTCGAATAAAAAAAAATGCAAATAAAAAACTCGGAAATTCATTACAAAATTCGAAGAGTTTCAATGAAAATTTTCTTGAAATTGTGAAAATATTCGCTGTGATATTCTTTAGAAAATATTTCACTTCAATAAAAAAAAAATGCTCGAAAATCACCGGATAAAATCTCAAAAAGTCACACACTTGTTTGATTCAACTTAAATTTCAGAAAATGAAATAAAATTCCTTGAGCCAACACGGGAACTGTTTGGTTTGTCAGACCACTCGTCACAACATTCTATCGCATACTGACACTGGTGATCAGTTGAGCGCATTGAAGAAGTTTTCATTTTACACCTTTCGGCTGCTTGGAACAAGTGCAACGGTATTGGTATCGAAGAAGCTCAGAACACGTTCGATGCGCGCTACACTGAACTACGTGTACCCGCGTGAGCTGGTCTTTGTGTATGAGCGAGTGTGTGTGTGTGTGTGTGTGTTGGTATGTTGTTTGATTGTGTTTGCGTAATGTTGCGAAGCTCAATGTTTCACATTTGTATCGTGTTTTGCTGAGGCATTCGCTTCGATTTCTTTAATTGTTGTTGTTCGTTTACCTCTTCTTTTTCGGTGTGCCTTCCCTTTCTCTCGTTCGTTGACGCCGTCTCTGTCCTCGTCTTCAACGCCGTCGCCGTCGCCGTCGTCGTGTCAGAGTTCTTTTCAGAACAATTGTGTACAACAACGATCGAATGCTTCTCACGAATACAAAGCGTTGAGAGTCGATTACGTGTGTGACGATCGAAAGAGATGGACATCGTCTGGTTGGTTGTGTGTTCGTCAATCGCATCGTGTCAACTTCTGTTTTATATCAACCGATATAAACTCATTTCATGTGTATATACATTCTACACGCAAATCAACGTCGTTCCCGATATGCTTGGTTCTGTAAAATAAAGACTTTTTTCATTCGTATAGTTCACGAATTGTGAAACTGGAACCGGCGCACAATACACGAAAAAAAAAACGAGTATCTTCATGCTTCCACGGTAGAACGAATAAAAAGAAATGACACTTTTTTTTTTTAGCAACACTAATCATTAAAGTTGATGGAAAAAACAGACAAACAACGACCGACGTAAATAAGAGTAGAAAATCAAGCCACATTTCCGAAATAATGGAATGACTAAAATCACTTGTTGCTGTTTGCAATGAATACAATGCCCAAATACACTTGCATGCTCATGTTTTCTCTTTCTCTCTCGCTTGCTTGCTGAGAACACAGGAATTTCTTGAATGCTTCGTAGCTATGTAATTTACAAATTTTTCATGGCCGTGGAAAGAATCGAATCGTTTTTTTTGTTGTTAAAATTGAAACACGAATTAAACCATTCACTACAATACCTTTGAATATGTCTTGATGACACGGTTCAATACGACCGCGTGTGTACATGTGGACACATTCCGACGAGAGGGAAAAAAACACACACCGACCAAATAATTTTACTTTTCTATTTACACCGACCAAATTCGATTATACTTTACAATACATTCACGACGGCGACGACACCAGCAAAGTGTTTGAATAAGAACAAGAACAAGAACAAGGTGTTTCTGAATATTCCGAACACAAAAACGAAGTGAAAGTATATTTGATTCGCGCAAAGACGAAAATGGATTGAATTTTCGATGTTTGCAAGTAGAAAAATCTAATCAAGCCAAGCAATGACTGGATCAGGATGTATCACTGTATGCGAATGGCAAAATAATAATCGAAAGATATTTCTCTAGAACTTACATTTTTTTTTCGGTTCCGCTTGACGTAGCAAACGTTCAAACACACCAGCTAATTTGTGTTCGTTCTTTTGGTTTGCTTGGATTCGACAAGCATCGAAGCCTTGCTTCTCTTTTTCTCTCTTTATTCGAACAGAGCGACAAGTGTACTGAATCACCGGCGAAACGCTCACACAAACCAACAACAGCAACACACAAAAAACGACACGAAGAATGAACAAGAACAACGTATTCAGCAAATTAAATGGAATAAAGTAAATAAACGATAAAAGAAAGAACGAACGATGCACGGTGAATTGAATAAATTAGTCGACGCTGCAATTATCCATTGCTAAGATTCGCCTAATAATTTTCTAGACTTTGAGGAAATCATAGCCATATTCAGAGAGTTCTTGTACTCTCTGCGAGTTAGATTATTTTCTAGTTTTTTTTCGTCTTCTTCTTCGGTTGTTGCTGCTCTTTTTTTATTTTTTAAATTTAACGACTCGCTAAACTTTACGGTTTGATGTGAACGAGAAAAGTAGAGAATAGAGAGTGAGTAAAGAAGAAAATTTACGTTTGACTGAAATTAAACGAAAACCGCTTTGTAATTCGCGCAATTTGGTGTGGCAATGTGGAGATGCGCTCTTCAAATTGGGTGGAAAATTAATAAGACGAAAACCAACATGCTTAGAGTGTACACACGAAATGAGTGTGTGGTTAAACTGTAACTGTTGACCATTAAAAATGAATTAACACTAATTCTATTCAAATTCCAGTCGGGCCGAATCGTCGGTGTGCATCAACTTTTCTCTCACTCGAATCACTTCGGTTCAGTCACTCTCATTCGGAACCGCATTTAGATCAAGTGATCACATACAGTGCAAGTCAATGTTGAAAATCGTGTGAACTCGTGTATCCAAAATGCTTAACGTTGCTGCATTTATCAAGATGAAGAAGGTGAATAGTGAATACAATTCAAAGAGAGCTGTCGTACATGAGAATCGAAGATCGCGAGTTTAACAACAACAACAAAAGCTTGAGTCAAATAGAAATAAATGTGTTGTCTTTCCCAGTCCATTTCTCTCTCCCTCACTCTTTGTCTATTTGTATTTATGATGTTTATAGTGTGCGATTGTGCGCGGTTCTAGTGAACTGAATCGTCATTCCCACATTAAAACAAAAAATTGCGCGTTGCTAGTTCGCTTAATGGCCAAGTACCGAAAAAAAAACAACAACATCACATTGAAATTATTTTTATTCTTTCATTTCCATCATTTTGTGCCACAAACAAAAAATCATTTGCCGGAGAATCGACGAAAAATTCCCTACGTCCAAAGAGAGTGAATTTTTCACGCACGAATTCCATTTTTCGGGCACATTTTGAGTGCCGAATCAAAAGCCACTGTGATCGCTTTGTTCCATTAGTAAATTTACGCTAATTTTATAGTTTATATTTTCTCGTCATCGTTGCCGTTGATTCTCATTTTTCGGTCGGCGTGAATTATTGACTCTTGAAAACAAAACGTGCGGCGGGCCGTTTCTCTATTCTAAACTGTTGAACCGGAGATTGAAATCATGTTGTGTTTGTGTCTATGTGCCAAAAGGTGTTTTTTTTTTTTGTTCGATCGAGAAAACACGCTGTGAACAAACAGCAAACGAATGACATGAATAGAGATGAGCCAACTCTAGATGAACCAAGACACAAAAGAATCGAATTGCAGAGTGAAGAAGAGGATTGAAAAAAGCCAAATCCAATCTTCTTTTCCAACGGAAGAAATAAATTATTCACACTTTCTTAGGCGCTTCTTTTGTTGCACACACACACAGCACTCCATTCCATTAATCATTCGAATAATTGAGTAATGAAATTTTTCCAACGCTAGAAATCGCTTTCGTAATTACCGCTGAAATAAATGTCTGATTTTCAACCAAACTTTATGTACTCGGTTTCATTATACTTTGGTTTTTCTCTCTCTCTCTACACTCTGTTTTTTTTTCTACTGCTTTGAAAGCCAATTGCAACAGTGGCGTGAATTCGGTTTGGCTTTGGGTTTTCGCTTTACATTGAACAAACGGAATAAGCATAGATCAATCTATAGAATATTGGCAGTTCTTCTTAAGGCTCTTTCAACATCCGAAAAAAAACCATTTCCAATGGTGAAAAAGTTAGATATGGGCGGCCCAATTTCATCGGAATCTTTTTCTTTCTCTCGTCAAGCTATCGATAGGTATCGCGACCGAAAATGAAATTCTCTAATAAAAAAAGATCAAATTATCTAAAAACCACAGAATAATGGCCACGTGTAATTAGTTACAATTGATGTAGTTGTTACGAGCTAAGTTTCAGTTATGATTCGAGCACAAGAACCACGCCAGACTGAAAATACGCTTAAAAATCACAATACATCCGCTGATCATAATTACAATTGTTTGCATGATTTTTAATAAGCGCGTGAAATTGAAACGGCCAAAATCATTCCATCCCATCCCATCTCTCATACTAAATAATGAATAATGGCATATTTGTTTCGAAATGGAAGCGAACAAAAAAAAAAAACAACATTTCGACAATGGAATTTAGTTTAAGTCGGAGTCACACTATCGGCTATTTGATCTTTTCTAGTTTGTGTCCTCTGGCCACGATTTTCATCGCCTGATTATGCGCTATTTCTCTCTATTTCGTTTGACTCAGCGAGATTGTGGTGCTGCTGACACTGACGCTTACGTTGCCACTCGCGAACAACAAAGAAAAAAACACAACGCTTTTTTTTCGTTATAAATAGCACATGAAGTTGGTTCATCAACTGAAATCCACACAAATTAATATAATCACCGGATGATAATCGATTTTTTTTTTCTGTTCTGTCAGCGTAATTCATTGTTTGTCTATAAAAAGTCATCTCGCTTGTTTTTGGTGTGTGTGTGTTGTGTGTGCGGTGCTCCAGTGCTGATAACTATCTACATGGTGTAATTTGTTCGGATGCAGAATTAACTAGTCACCGTCGCCAAACGTCCTCCTCCGATCACAAAACACTTCGAGTGCCAGTTTTATTCTCTCTCTCTCTCTCTCTCTCTCTCTCTCTCTCTCTCTCTCTCTCAAATGGTTGTTTATACAACTGGATTTTTGAAATCAAAATTTGATCATTTCGGGTACATGAGGAATGAAATCATGAACATCATCAATACTTGTACTAAATTGTAAATTACAATGGAATGAACTGATTTTTATTTTGGTCTACTTGTTGACTTTTTGCTGTGTTGTCATCATTCATTTTAAATTATAGCGGCATTTTCCGTGGAAACAGTTATGTGAGTTAGAAAAAAAAGCACCCGATTTTTAAGTGAATGATTTACTGTACACTCTCTCAAAATGGATACGTCGACAGAAACTCAGTCACTCACACGAAAAGCGATCAATTGAGCATTATTTTTCGAATTAGATTTATGTATCTCCATTTTGGAGAATAGTTTTCGCTGCGAGTGCACATTTTATCTGTCCGAATGTCAAATAGGGCTTGGATAAACATATGAGGTGCAACAACGGCATATACACATATACACACGAAAAGCACATTTATCTCCGATTCAGAATCAGAGTGTGTGTTTTGTGGCTCATGCGCTTTTGTGCATTGTGGAGAAGATAAAAAAAAAGAAGTGTTGGAGAACAATAAATAAAAGCATTTAATTTGGCCAATAAATCACAATCTTAATTGCAAATGCTCGGAATGTTTCCTTATTGAGTCAAACTCAATGAATGGCCCAAACTCGCTCTTGTTTTGTTTTCGATCATGTCTTTTCTTTTTTTTTTGTCTCTGAGTTTTCTTATTTATTTACATTTTATTTTCCATCTCATTCATTTCCCGCGAACTATATTGTTCAACGATCGGAACACTTATTGTGTACATTTGCTGTCTTGTGTACCTACAAGAAACAACAAAGCCCATAATATAGTAGAAAGCACCCATTCTTGACAATACAAACTTATATATAGATCGATTTTTGCCCATTATTTTATAGTTTCTGTGAAATAAAGTGAAGAAAGGGAGAGAGAGAGAGAGAGAAAAACAGCAAAGCAACGACTCTGCAGCGATGCAGAGAATAGATCGAAGCACAAAATGAGCAGCGGTAAAATGTAGATTGATGTGAACATATCACGTCTTTTGACTGCTGGGACAGACAGACAGGCTAAAAATCGCTACGAGAAATGAGCAGTGTACGTCGACAGTGAGATAGAGAGCGAGCGAAACAAATGAGTGTGTGATTGAGTGAGCTAGCGAATGAGAGGAAATATACAGTCATTGAACATAACGCATCAACAATGATCACGAGCGCATCCCGAAACTATAGCCAAAGAAATGGAAACGCGCTGGATCAACTCAACTGGCTGAACGATAAAGAGTTCAACGGCCCGTCTCTTGAGCTGCTTGTGTATTTCCTCCTATAGCAAGAACACCAGGACCGAAAGAAATATAACAAAGTATTTGCGTCTCAGCAGCAGAAAAATCCCACTGTATGATATGAACATTTGGCTTGTAGCACTATTATTTTGAATCAAACTCTAGCTCGTTTGCTATTCACCACCAACTCATTCATTGTGCGCTACACGCTCGCATGTTAGAATTCACGTCTCTCTTTTTCACTTACTCCAAATTCTTTTTCACCATTTCAATTGTCTTCCTACACCTTTTTTTTCTCGATCTCTCCATTTGTGTGTTCGTTTCACACACACAGTCAACCATCTTTAGGATAGACAAAAAATCCCCGCTAAATTCTTGATAAAAATAGCAACGTTTGCCAAATGCAACACTGATACGGTTTGTGGCTGGAGTTTCGCTAGCCTAAAGATTATTTTGCTTTTCACAAATCAAAGCACATACACACAGAACTTTTCAGTGAAAAAAATAAAAACAGAAATCCATGGGCAACGAAGCGAAACGCGCAGCGCAAATTTTAATCTGCATGCAAAGAATCGCAGTGCCACTGACTCTTGTGTGTTTGTGTGTCTGTTTGTGCTAGGTGCATTTAGATTGCATGCTTTTTTTTCGTCCCAAAACATCATCGCCCGTTTCGATCAATCGACAAGTGATTATATACGATAAATATGGAAATTACCCAAGGCTCTCTCTCTTATTCTCCCCGTCTAGTTGTAATTCTGATCAGTGTGTGCGATGCACAAACAAGGATCACCGAGATTGTGGTGATTTGTTTTATCGTTTGCCTTAAAATGGTAATCGATAACAATTTCACTCGAGCCAAATGTGTAACGATTCATTAAACGATTCAATAGCATTTGGACTTTAATCAAAATGACTTGTAACTGCGCGCATGCGTGTACCTGATCATCAGGCATTCGCCCATTAAATCATTCAATTGGCTTGGTTCGTTTTTTTTTCGGTCGCAACTTCCTAAACGAGAGAACATCGATTGAAATTTTTGTCACTGGTTACGTATACAAATCGTACGAGTGCATTGTGGCTGGTCGACAACGCAGCATATTGAATGCAAAATGATGAGAACAAACCAATTCGGAGCCTGTTATGTCACACAAAACACATTTCCCCTTACAAATGAGTCTCGGTGAACGGTGTACATTGCAACTATCGACAATCCAATTACCATGCATAGGAGACGAATACAGAATTGCTCCTGCGACATTGGCTTTCGAAATATAACGCATCCAATTGTATTCAAACAATGAACAAACACTTTGGTATCTGCTTCTCAGTCTTATCTTTAAATTAAATGGTTGAGTCTCATCCAAAAGGGATCTTTGGAAGAATTTATTTTTACATAAAAAAACGTTCTTTTTCATAGAAATTCAAAAAAGAAAACGATAAATTTTATCAAAAATGGAGGGAAATGCATGGAAAAATTACTACTTTGATAGAGTTTCTTGCGAAGAAACAGTATTATTTCGTAAAATGTCACCCGTTTTTTTCGGGTATGGCGAAAATAGTTGACGAATTATTAAATCCGCAAAATACAAAAGAACGATAGCATTGAATCAAGCGAGTAATACGTACGGTAGTTCATTGAAATCCAGGTAAGAGATGTACGTAATGAAAGTTAGCAATTTTTTTTTATAGCGAAACACTACCGATACATGTTTAAACCGGTCTCTTTCTTGCAATCGTACATTGGACAAGACGAATAAAAAAAAAGCAGAATAACACGACGAACTGAACTGCACAAAAATACAACACAGCAAGTCAAGTCAACGATAGAATAAAAGGAAGCAACACGATTTATATCGTTCATTGCGGAGATATTACTACATCGTACACACGGTGAACATGCAAATCATTAAGTCAGCAGAAAAAAAAAGAGCGAATCATTTTTTTCCTCTCTGTTACAACAAAGTTCTCGTTGGGATTGTTCGCTTACGCCACTCGGTAGCTAGTAGTCTTTACAATGGTAAAATACCACTAATCTGAACGCCAAACCATGTTATTTTGCGATCGTTGCTGTTTTTTTCTCTTCTTCTGTTGTTGTTGTTGTTGCTGTTGTTCAGACCTTAAAACCCGATGAGAAAATGAGAAATGAAAAGAAATCAACGAAATGATGGTGTATTTCTTTTCCAAAAGGAATCATAATTTGTGCTCCTCTAAAAACTATTGACCGAACGGAATTCAAATCATAATTCTCGTGATTGTGTTGTATTGAGTTCAGGTGTGTGTGTGCAAATCGTAGTATTTTGTTTTCAGTGCTGGCCGACGCACATTTGTCACTACATCATCGAGTTGAAAGAGAGAGAGAGAAGAAGAGACGGAGTGTATGAGAGAGAGAGAGAGAGAGAGAGAGAGAGAGGGAGAGGGAGAGAGGGAGAGAGAGCAGAAATAAAGAGAAGCCATTCGAACGAATAAAGAACTTTATTAGCCGCAACGAATCACTTTGAACGATACACACAATGTAAAGCAGGTATTTCGAATGATGAATTTCGCATTCAGTAGCCCTATGGGCAACAACAATTTACTTCATATCAAGTGTTAAAAAAAGGCTGTGGATATTATGAAATTAAATTATCATTTATTTCATTCAAACGGAATATGATGTTTCTCCTTTGCTCGCATACACTGTCATTGGCTTGAGCCGTTTTGTAGCCGGACGCGTCACGCCGTTCGACGAATAGTTTCAAGCAAGAAATTAATCAAACTACGAAAACTAAGCAAAATTGATGCAAAAACAAAAAAAATACAACTAACCGAAGTCAGCGAACGAGCGAACCGACCTAAAACATCAACATATCCGACACAAAATTACACAATCAAATGTGAAAATTATGGAAAAAATCATATTTCTTCAATTCAATAGCAATGGTTGTTTTTTTTTTATTCTCTGTATTTCTCTTTAAATGATACACATTCCGCGCACACAACTCTCCCACTTCGGCGGAGAAATAGAGGAAAAGACACGCTAAAGAATACAAACTTTGATGATGATCATCAACACACAGCGCATAGAGTGAGCCAACTACAAACGGCAGCCAAACTATGGCAATAACAATGAAATCCCATTACATTAATGATAGAGAGCAGAGAGATAGAGAGAGAGAGAGAGCGAGAGAAAAAAGAAAAGAAGAAGGTAAAAAGCCCGCCGTGAGTACAACGGCACAGTGAAAAACGTTAAGTATATGAAACATTATGTGCATCTATTCTTTTCTTTCGAACGAAGGAAGAAAAAAGCGGGCGAAACACACAAAAATGAAATCGCTTTTCAATGGAAACTAAATGTTCTTTTTACGACAAGCGACGCGCAATGGCACATTTTATAACCCTGGAAATAAAACAGAATGTTTTGGACGTGGAATACATGATCACATTAGAAAGAACAAAAAACCGACTCAAATACAATCAAATGTAAATTAAACGTTAGATCCACAACAAAATCATATATATTTTTGCTTCATCACAAATGTTATGCGACTAATTCTCTCCGTTTTTCTCGATCTCTATGTTTGTGATATAATGCGACACACGACCATTTCCACGAAATCTAAAACATGGGAAACGGTGATTGAAGCGTGCGATACATGAAAGCGCCTTTATTTTGTCTTTTATTCATCAACCGTTCGGGTTTGAGCAATGTTATCAGTCAGGCTGAGTTCGCCATTTTTTCCATCAGCTGAAGGCACATATTTTTCTGATGAACTATTTTTTTTCGCTAATTTTCAAGTAAAAGTAAGCATTTTCTACAGAGAAGGAGAGCGAGAGAGAGTGAGAAGAAGAAATGAATGAAAATCGCTCATCATTAAATATCAAACGCGTTATCGCTGTTGACATATCAATTGCTGACATTGCATGGTGCCGTTTCGATCGGCGTGTATCTGAAGAAGCGTCTTGGTTTGGCTTGTAATCTGATTTTCAGGTAATGATGCGCAGCGTATAGAGAAACCGCCGCTCGCGCGGTTGAAACAAATACTTTGAAACGCATACGCCGCAAACGATCACGAATAATTTACATATACAATGTTGTTGAGAAATTGTTCTGTGCATAGAATTAAATAAAACAACAGCAAAATATGGAATAGGAAAAAAGGTATTAACCAGAAGGTGGATGAGAGAAGTGAACCAAAAAGGTCGCATTCAATCGAATCCCAACGCACGGCTCGATTTCGAGTAAATGTAATAAAAGTGTAATGGTTTTTGATGAAATTAGGAACGTCGTCGTCGCCGTCGACGATGTCGGTGCTACATAGACGAAGCGCGCTGCCTTCAGAGGGAAAATCGTTTCACATGCATGCATTTATAGTGATGCTCCAAATGAGCGAGAAAGAGTGATAGCGATCAAAACGAGGAAGAGAGAGAGAGAGAGAGAGAGAGAGAGAGAGAGAGAGAGAGAGAGAGAGAGAGAGAGAGAAATAAAAAAAATGCTGAAGAGTCGTGCAGTAAACAACCGTTTTTGCGTTGTGCATGTCATCAACATCAGCGTGATGTGTTCGGTTGTTGGTTTTTTTTTTATTCACTCGAAAATGCATTAATTCATTTCTCGTTTTATTTTCTAATTTATTATCTAGCGATGCGCATCGCCATTTTAAAAATCGACTTTCAATGAGCGAGTAGACGAGATGAGAGCCGATTTGGGCAATCAGAGGAGAAAAAGGCACAAAATTGTTACACAGCAAGAAGAACAATTTGTTGTGAATTTGAATGTTTTGTTGTGTGATTGTGATCGAGTGATCAATCAAAGTGACGAGCAAAGAGCGACTGAGAGACGGAGAGAGAGAGAGAGAGAGAGAGAGAGAGAGATGGTGAAAGAGAAAAAATATAACGAAATTAGTCAATTGAATTCAATGTAAAATGAAATGAAAGAAAGCCACTTAAAATGATTGCGATGTCTTTTCCCGTTTCCAGTCTCGTTCAATGAATGGGCCCCGTAAAAGCCATAGAAGCAACAACAACAGTACACACACACACACACACACACACATACACAAAGCACACGGATTAAACCGTTATCCAACGTAATTATTGGCCATTGGAAATGAAAGAACCGAATCAGTTATGCGAAATTGTAAGCCGTTTCGAATGAAGCATAAGCCAAATTGCCGCTGCACTCGCTACAACATTTTACTGAAATCAATCAGCTAATGTCTTGAGAAATTACTCGATCGGTCAATGCGATCAACGACTTTCGACTACAGTATCGCGGTATTTCTTTCCGTTTTGACGTCAATCGTTTTCGGTATGTTTTGTTTTTGTTTTTTGACGGCGGATACTTCTATGGTTGAAATTCAATTTCCATTTTAATGTGACAGTATTTGTGATAATGGAATCGCCGATAAAAAGTGTGAAATGAAATTGCAAGCCAAAGTCATTGGCATATATATGAGATACAAAACATTGAACGGCTTGTAAAAAACGATTGTGTGGACATGATTGCTGAAGAGAAGTGCCGCACAGAATGCAATAGCATCAATGTTGCCGTTGTTGTTGTCGTTGTCGTAATTATTTTCAGGTGAAGGATATGAACAGACATCGAATTACAGGTGGATTCCGGCAATTGCAGCATGCAAACGCGTAAAACACCACAAAACACACACATCACATCGCCATCATATTTTTGCATTTTTGCAAAAGAATGCCAATGATCCAAGTGATATGCGGTGGTATCGAGCGGTTTTTTTTATGGAAGTTGAACAGTAACATGCATATGCATCGGCGCAAAACAGCGACGACTGAACAGAAATGGTAATGATCGAATGGCATATGGTCATCTTGAAATATGACACATGCACATGGAGCGAAGAAGTAGCAGCGGGAAACAAAAGGCGTTCCTCTTTTGAAATGAGTCTTTTCCCGAAGTTGCGGTGTGTATGTGTGTGTGTGGCTGGCTCTGATCTCGTCGATGACGACGGGCGACGACAGCGACGACGACGATGGCGTTGATGAATAGAATTTCATGAGCGAGTGAATGTAATCGAACGGATTTTTTTGTCTTCTTCGGAAATTCAGCTGCATCGTTTGCAAACACACATCGACACATTTCCTTTTGGCCGCTTGTCATTCAAAGCGAGATTCAATAGCAGGTCGACAGATACGTTGCATACATGTTTGTGTGTGTGTGTGTGCAACTTGAAATATGGTTTATTTTTGTCGTTTTTTAACACTTTAATCGCTTCACCGGCTTCAAAACTCTCTGCACAACCCGAAACAGCCGATGAACAGACCGGTTATTCACAACATTCAACGTGAACATAAAGATATTGCTAAAAGCAACAAAAGACACAATCATCTAAAAATAAAAGGAAAGCTCGAGTTCATTCTACCGATTTCGACATTTGCCAAATTCAATTTGCTAGCACCGATTTTGAAAGTGACTAACGAAGGTAGAAAAAAAAAACGACGCGGTCACATCGAAATGTGATGTTTTTTTTCTCTGTTCTTCGGGCAAAAGTAAACTTAATGAAGAAAAGTGCTCCGGAATCATTAATTATGGTGTCTCGCACACACAAACATAACGAAGCAAGAAATTACATGCTCTTTTAATTGACAACATGAAGCGCCTTTTTTCCCGTATTCTCAATGAAATTGAGTCAAAAAATCAGAAATACGACGAACTCGATCGTCTTGTAATTATGTGTAAGCCTGAATATCTATCCTTTCTATATAACCCTCCAGTTCTTTGTCGCTTTCGCATGTTAAACACACGATTACGAAATATTCGACGAAAACCGAGACACAAAAAAAGATCGTTTGACTGCAGCAATTGTTTGTGCTCTGTTTGATTGTGCTCTGTTTTATACGGTCATTTTGAAGAAGCGAAGCGCACAAGCAAAAAAAAAAAACTTATGTATTTGTTTCTGTGTTGCTTTATTAAAACCAGATTTTAAAAAACGAGCTGTGACATCAGTAATAAATTATAACGTATTACCTGGTTGGTACGGATGTATTGCAAACGGTTGCGAACGGACGCCTCGGTTATATAGCTGTCATCACACTTGAACTGGATCTTTTTCTGCTAGTTTTAATTACTTCATATAGTTCTCGCGATTCGTTCACTTTTTCTTGTTTTTTTTTTTTCGCAAAAAAAAAAATCAAAGACGAGAAAGAGAGAAAAAAAAACGAGGGAAAAACCGTTAAAACTCAGAGTGAGAATCAACGCACGACTTTATACTTTATTCCTCGAAACAAAAATGAATAACTCTATTTGAAAAGAAGCAGATAAAAAAAATGAAGCCTGAGAATCTGATTGTGATGGCGAGCGAGATGTTATATATTCGACTGTGTGTTCACTTATCGAAAGTCAATACACGACTAACTGCCGATTCATAAATGACTTTCGAATATAAGCGGTTTGTTTTGAGAGCGAACTGCGCGCATGATGATGTGCGGTGCTTTTAAGCTTGACACACGAGCTCAACAGCAATAACAACAACAACGAGGATGAAAGAAAGCAAACGAAGTAAGAACGAACGAACATGCAAAGAAAAGGGAAGACGAGAACGAGTCAGAAGCAGCAACCAACGTATTGGAAAAAGAGAGAGAGAGAGAGACAGACAGACACAGACAACAATCAGAAATAATCAAAAGAGAAGAGAACGGAATTCAAATCAAACTCATTATTTTCAATGCTCACACAAACGCATGCGACGGTGCTGATGAGAATACATTAGGCTGAGCTCACGGCTTCTTCTCTATGCGCTTTCTTCTCTCTCTCTCTCTCTATGTGTTGCTTCTCTGCACTTTATCGTAATATCGCTCGAATTACAATGTGTAATGCGTAACGCGTTCAATGCAAAGCTCTTTCTTTCTCAATCACATTCGCTCGCTCGCACGCACGCACACATGCCACGCTCTCCTCTTTTCCATCAGGAGATTTTCCATGAAAATCACTCTTTTTTCATCGGTGATTTTGTTCGCGCTGTGTTGCACATTCTATTCGCATTGTGTGCACTGTTCCTAATGTCAGATTTAAATTAGAATTTTCTTTGTGATCTCATTTCTTCATTCTTCTCCACTACCACTTGTTACGCCGTTTTTCTTTCTTCTTGCTGCAGCTTCTTCTTCACCATTTTGCGTTTGTTCTTTTTCCAATCACACACAGCTACTTTGCCGCGCACTTATTACACATTTACTATTAACGATTCCTGTTATTACTACTTAAAGCTGCCGAAATCAGAGCATGCAAGCCGAGAAATAATTACGCTCTAATACCGATCCCCAAACCACTATTCAGCGAATGAGAAAAAAACATACTACACAAATTGCATGTGAATGAAGCAAAAAAACACACACACACACACACATTGAATAACATTTGCTGGAGAATTATGAACTTCTACGATCCCATTTAGTGTACGTGAAAATTATTAGCCTCAAGAAGTCACTGCTCTCTGCAAATAGACACCCATTTGCAGCAGCGGTCAACCATTTGAATTAATTGCAGGAAAACAAACAGCTTTTTTTTTGGCAATGAGCCGATTTGTATCATTTGCAATTTCGGCAAACAACATATAATTGAAGTCGAAAACAAAGACTCGGTTTCTTGGTGGATTTCTTTCTTTTTCGGTTTTATAGCAATATTCATAGTTTTGAAGTCATTAAAAGGATCGTTCGTTGTATTTTCGGAATAATTGAATTCCAGTTGAAGAAATTCTCAAGCGTGTGAAATCTGGTCAATCTGGTTCACAATATTTGGAGCGTTTTTTCATATAGACCCACGTACAAACCACGGTCTTCCATATTTTGACACCGAAATTTCGAGTTTTCATCTAAAAGAAATCGTGATCTCTCAAAGAATTTGGAACGTTTTTTCTCTCTCTCCATTTTCCTCATACACACATTTCTTTTCTATTTTTCTAATCTATTTATAGAAGATTCGGTGCGTAATAGGGAGAAGTAATGGTAATAGCTAGCGAAATATTTGGACCGATGGAATGTCGAAATAAAAAGTTAATTTTTGTTCATTCTAAAGTGCGTTTGTTTCGATGAATCAATATAACACAATGGGAAGGTATGAAGCGTTAGATGATGATGAAGGAAAGAAAGAAAA
This sequence comes from Sitodiplosis mosellana, assembly GCF_009176505.1. Taxonomy (NCBI): domain Eukaryota; kingdom Metazoa; phylum Arthropoda; class Insecta; order Diptera; family Cecidomyiidae; genus Sitodiplosis; species Sitodiplosis mosellana. The sequence continues at coordinate 358,055 of NW_022595253.1, read as the reverse complement.
AAAAAAACACAGAGAGAAATACGACGCATTCCATACGCATCATCTGATGAATCGATGGCAAAACCACCAACAACAACAAAGTGATCTATCGAAAAGTTCGATCAAACGTGCAACCAATTCCATGAGACCACCATCAGCTCGACACAGATGGTGAAAACTGAGAGAGAGAGAGAGAGAGAGAGAGAGAGAGAGAGCGACCGAGAAAAAAGCGCGCAATTCGAAGGCATGCGTAAGTTTACTGACTTCTTAAACGATATTTAATTTGACTTTACACTTTTCGTTCATTATCCATTGCCAACATCCAAATCGAAATGTGTGTAGAAATGATGAAAAAAAAGAGCTTCAACATCAGTCCAGCACACAACAATGGAACCATGGTCCGAAACGGAGAATCGATTTTCGAATGGGACGTGAGACAAGATGATAAAAAAAAATCTTTTTTATAAGAATAAGATTCTCAGTAGAAAAAGAATGAACGTGAAAAAATAACGAATTTTTTTTTCTTCATCTCTTCGTTAGATCAGAGAGCGCGTGTATTTTCGAAATGTTTACAGCGCGCACAATTCACATGAATCATGCTTACAATGATAGAGAAGCATTTGATCTCTCTCTCTTGCTCTTCGCTCATCGCTCGTTCTCTCCAGGCGAACGATGAGGCAATCGTTTTCGATGTGCGTACAGCAATCATTATAACAACAGTCACACAATAATAGAAACCGGCAAAATACTATTACATTGTAATTTAAGCGCTTGATCGGAGCAACAGCACATGAGCAGCAGAGCCGACCGAGAGAGCGAGAGCACACACCACTCGCGCGCTCAATCAAACAAGAACCACAAAGATGATGAGCGAAACTAACGATGAACATATATGAATACGAATGAAATGAACGAAAAAAAAAACGCAACGGCCAAATGAAATAAAATGTAATTTAAAAATCAAGGTGACCTCAAAATAGTTCGGGCACTTCACCTCATGCGTTCGTTTAGATTTTATGCTCACTTGCTTGCGAAACGAACCATCGTCATCTTTGGCTCTCAAACACCGAAAAAAGTACCGCGACGAATAAGTGGCCGACAAACAGATTCAGTTCACGAGTGAAAATGCACATTTTCCGTGCACTCGCTGACGATTAACATCCCAATAAAAACTGACTGCGGTTGCTTGAATCGAAAGCCATCCGAAACGAAATTCGGTGAATGAATATAAAAAGGCGACTTTAAGTGTTCATTCTAATGAAAATTACATACGTGGATCTTAAAATGATCTATCATTTAACGATAACAACAATAACAACGACGAAAAACCTAAATGACATCTTCCGAAAAAAAAACTCTCACATTATTCTACGTGTCGCAATTACCGTCCTCGAATTTGTGTTCTCTTCGTTCCAAAAGACTCAATTTTCGGCATTCTTCTCTCTCACAAATTTGTAATAATAAAAGCACATGAAATTATGGATGAAATTAGGAACTTTTGTGTACTTGTTTTGTCTTGATTTTACTTACGCTGGCCCGATTGAAATGCCGCACGTTGAAAATAATTACCGGTAAAACTCGTAACCGTGACGCCTTCAATCTTCGTAGCGAGAGAGAGCGAGCGAGAGAAAGAGAGAGAGAGAGAGAGAGAGAGAGAGAGAGAGAGAGAGAGAGAGATCACAAAGAAAGACAATAAAAACCCTTCTTCGTTTATGTAGTAAAGTAATGATGACTTTCCAATGGGTTTTTGTACGCACATCGTTTCATTCGCCATCAAATGGACACCGCAATCATTCGGTCATATCTAGCCATTTCCATTTCAATTCATTAGTCATGATTGCTCGAGTAGAAACCAATCGAGAATATACCGAATAGTAGGCACATTCTAGATCCATGAATGTCGATTTTCGCAGAGATCACTCTGCCTAACTAGAATGCTGTTATTTTTAATTATGAGAACCATACATATTGTCAATTATTTATGGCATCATCGGTAGAGACAAGAGTAGTTTGTAGCGCGTTGCTCAAGAATGATTTCCTCAAGTCATGGCTCCAAATCCGATGGTGAAGAAAGAGAATGGCATTTGAACATTAGACAAAACAAAGAAAATAATTCTCCGTTTTTTTTCTTTGTAAATTTTGAAATTTATTTTCATATGAATACAACAAGCGTGTGTCTTATGGCTTTTAATTGGAATTTTAAATGTTTATTATATTCGTTGCTGAGTTCATTTGTCATTTTTTGTTCCGCTCTGCCGTGTTCGTTATCATCGACACTTATCAAAATCAGTCAACTGATAGTTGGTGTTTCTGTTTCAAGCAGACAAACGAGACAGTTTTTGTATCGCTCGCCGATTAAGCCATAATATCCAATTGGTACACGTACTCAATTTCACCTGTGTGCATGAACTGCCAATTGTGTCGGCATGAACAAAAAGAGACAATTATTTGTTATTTTACACTATGAACGAAAACAGTGGCTTCGACTCCTTCGGGCCAATTTAAATGCCTGTTTAGTGAACATTTTCAGTGGTAACGTCAGAATTTACTACTTAAAAATGGATGGACGATTGTTGACGATTTATAATACACGATGGCAACGACGACGACGACGACGAGCAGTGATAGATAAAGAGAGAGAGAGTCTCCACAAGCTCGTTCTCTCAGCGCAAAATTACTACGGCATATCGCATACATATGCTGAAGCTGAAGCGGAGATGCGCTTCGTTGATCAAATCTTTTAAATATTCATACATTAAACAACAAATACGAGTGTGTACAAACAACACACCGTATTCTCTCTGTATAGGAGTGAACTTATTCAGTCGAGCAAGTTCAGATTGTAGCTGAGGCGAGTAGAAACACACACACAGAGAGAGAGTGAGCGCACATTGCGATCGTACTTGTTCCTCCATGCTCTTCGTCTCCATTCTTCTAGCTGTTGTGTGTACTATAACGTTTCTACAATATCAAAACCAGGCAACAATAACAACATCCAATGAAAAAATTTCATCAGAATGAGATTCGAATGAATATAAAAAAAACAGAGTAGTTTGTTTGTGTGTGCCCCATGCATGACGCTATTTCAATTCCTTTTGTATGAAAAATGGTTGAATTTTTGCTTATTTGCCATCGTAATATTGTTGTTATTAATATTACATACACACACAAAGAGAGAGAGAGAGAGAACGAGATCGTGAAAGACAGAGAAGAAGAATGGAACAAAAAAAAAATTATGCCTACACTTTTTCCACTGTCTTCTTTATTTCCATCATAATCACGTACGAATATGCACGATTTAATAGAAATTCTTTCATTATTCTTTTGGATGTGCAATGGAAAAAGTGCAGTGTTTGTTTTTCCTTTCCACTTGTCTTCGGCTTTTTCATCACATCGACAACACACAAATACACTGTTCTAACATAGTCTTTGTAATTTCGTTTCGATCTCTCTGTCCCGGTGAGCACCGGCCACATTCTCATTAGAAGGGGAATTCGCTCGCGCTTACATGAACACAATTGAAACGCAAATGAAACTCGAAAATCGTCAAAAGAACAAAATATTTAAAAAAAACAGCAGCAGCAGCAGCAGCGTGTGTGTTGCATCGAGCAGAATAGAAAAGTTAATAAGAAATAATTTTCTCCTCTAGAAATCGAAAATTCAAAGCCGCTTCCCTTTGTGCGTAACAGAGACAACAACAGCGCAAATGGTGTGTGCATGTAATAAAACAATTTACTTGCCATCGTGTTTCATTTTAATAGCATGCATTTTTTTTCCCGTCGTAAACACCGGAAAACAGTAAACGAAACGTTGCGCTTACATTCTCAACGAAATGCGTCTTCACTTGCGACCACTTTTCTTATTGCCTTGTTGTTGCTCTCTTTGGGTTTATTTTTTTTCTTATGAAACGAAAGACACCGTAAACAGCAAACCTTTGTCTTGTCGTCTATTATCTCTCCATGATAACACACACTCAACACCATATAAAAGAAGATTATGTGCGGGGGAGTTGCACTTACTCGACAAGAAATTCAAAGATAATTTGCCATTTGTAACAAGTGCAAATGATTTGAATTCAAAAGAAGGTACACTTAAGAGTAGTGCAACTTTCTTTCTTACGAAGAAGAAATGTCTTGAAAAAAGCTTCGATCAAATATGAGAGAAATCTGTTCCGATTCGGACAATTAAATTGAATAATCAATGTGCGTATACATACAGCTCAATTTGGTTTTTTTTTTTCACTCAGTCTTCGAACCCTCGTAAATATAATTGAACTGGATGAGATTCCAAACGCACACCATTCCTTTGCAAAATTTGCATACCAAAAATTGTCTGATGTTTTTTTTTTCGTCTTGCGTGCGTGTATCAAGTACACTAAACACATTTTTTTTTATATGAAAGTGATTTGAATGCGAAATTAATAGCTATTGTGACGCCAAAATAAAATAAAATCCAACAATAACATTATCTTTAATTATGTTCGGCGGAAAATCGTCTATACTTTTACCGGTAGTTAGTTTGAAGCACAGCGTGCAGCCGGAATGCGTGTCAAAGATAGAGAAAAAATCTATGCTAATTTTCTACGCAAATAGATCTTTTGACGAAAAAAAAATTATTCGTCGCAATATCATCACTCAAATGGCGAAAAAAGTTTCATGTTGCTGTATATGAATCCATTTAATAATTTAAGCTGAATATTTATGTCGTTTTCATTCTGAGGAATTTCACTTGATTTTTAAGATTATCTCTATGTTGAGCACATTTATCACTGTTATCGTATTGCTGAGTCCGTGTTGCTAACCATTTTTATCGCAACAACAAGAAGCACATTTTATGCTTGAATAGTACCTACATATGAGAGAGTTCATTGCTTTCGTTTGGTTAAATTGTTTATCTATTACAACAAGCGAAAAGTGGTTTTTGTTGAACTGATTCTTTTAATTTAACTAATAACAACATTTTAATTGTCACATGTTTGTGACATTTAAGTAACTATTTTTTTCTAAATTGTTTATGATAATGGGCATTGGCCATTCCTACAATGTCTTCTTCTCAATCATTCCTGTACAGATTCATTAACAAGTAACGTAAAAGTTTCGAATAAAGTGATGCACAGCACCATCTATAAGCTCAAACTTATATGAAAATACGTTACAAAAAGCAGTATACGTTCGAGCGATAATTCATTGCGAGGTAATAATTGAAGTAGGGCCAACATGAGAGAAGAATGTATGCGCGAAATAATTGCTTTTATTTTTTCTTACGTTTTTTCTCATCTTATTCCCGTTTTTCCATTGTGGCAGTTTCGAATGAAAAATGAATCGGATCTGCTCTCAATTGAAAAAGCATTGCAAAGATACGAAGAGTAATTTATATTTGATTGTAAGTACTTTCATGGTGTGAATCAACACTCTCTGAATACAGACGATTAACGATAATATGAAAAACCAACTATACTCTTCCATGCGACTCCTTTCGACAATAAAGTTATAATTCGAAGTCACAATGGCCCTTGGTTTCTCTGTATGACATTTAAGAAAAATTAAACCTCAATTAAAAATTCAATAAAAGTGGATAGATAAATAGGAAGATAGTAATTGGATTAATGATAGGAAATGTGATAAAAATCACTTAATGAAATTAAATTCATTGGCTTTTGTTAGAAATAGGTTCCAATAAAAGGGCTTCAGTATGCAGGTGTGGAAAGGCAGTGATCATTGAGCTTCACTGTTGAATGGAGCAAGTGTCCCTTAACAATTCGTAAATCAAAAAAATATTGAAACTTGTTCGAAAAATGAATCCAACTTGGATAACATACCTGCTCAAATACTACAATTTATGGGGATTTCATTCTCTGCCCACTGCAAGCGTTGGTGGAAAATCGGGGAGCACCGTCATTTTTATTGGCCACGTCATTCTGTGCATTTGGTGTTCAATTAGCACAATAACCAGTTTCATCGAAGATCAAACTCTAATGGAGTTTATGGATTCATTAAACTTCTTCTTGTACTATGTCACTTCTGCTTCATGTTATTGGTTTATAATTTACGATTCATACACAAAACAGGACGTTCAACAAGAATTTTGGGACATTTTCGAGCGGATTAACGAAACATTTTGTTTTCAAGACGACTTCAAAATATGGAACAGTTTAATGGCATTCATTCTAATATTTGGTGGAGACATTTCAGTTTTAATCATCGCATTAGTTTACAAATATTCCATTGGCCCACCCTCAACTGTAACAATGCACTGCATTTTTCTTGGTGTATTCGATCATCGGATATCTTTCTATTTATTGCATTTGAAAGTGATTGCGTTTCAGTTAGAAAAAATTGATTTAGAATTCAAACATATGCAAAAATGGGATGCACAAAAACTGGTGCCATTCGGAGTGAACAAACATGAACAACATCGGTTGAACTGGATACGAGACTATTACAAACTCACTTATGAGATGACCGAAAACATGAACATGATTTTTGGCTTGTCACATTTGGGTCTATTTCTCTTGAGCTTTCACACTTCTGTGGCATTCTTAAACATTATCTACCGGCAATTTAACAATAAGTTCAGAAGTTTTAACGCTGGTATGTCAATTTTCAGCTAAGGTTTTCGTTATTTTTGAAAAAAAAAAAAAACAATGAAATGGTTTTATCACACATTTTTAATTCGAAAACAAAAAAAAAACATTCGCAGACATTATGGGTTTTGCAAGTCTCTTCATGATGTGTCGCATCATATTTCATCTGCTTTATTTCAACAATTCTACGAATAAGTGCTACTCTCTGGTGATTTGACAGAAAATGCGATACTTACGAACGAAATATAAAATGCTTATATATTTTTGTAGGTCGATTCCATTTATTTTCAACAGATTAATACTTTGACAATGAAAACCGACACGAATTCGGGAAAAAGGGTGACTGAATTTTTGATATAAGCAAAAATCATTCATATGATCAATTCTTGCTTCAATTTTTTCTTCACAGATCGAAGCGATTGTCCATCAAATGAATTGCGATATTATTCGATTTCATATCAAAGGAATTATTATGATCAATACAGGCACTTTGTTACGCGTAAGACATTTACAGAAGTGACATTATTATCATAAGTTACTTTCGTTTCAATTTTCATAATATAGTTTTCAGGCATGGTCATCACATACGTTACACTATTCATCCAATTTGCGCAAATGTAATCTTTCACGTGTACGACTCATGTATGTATGGTGTAAGGCACTATTTCATCTATTAAACATTAGTCAATTATATCAAATTAAATTGTGCAAACACCTTATTGATTCTACACGGAATTTTCAAAATAAACGCTACTTTATTTTAACAACCAACCTTGAATTGCATTGCCCATTGCATTTATCATTAACATCGGAGCCCTGCTAAAGGTATGAAATGAAACGCTTTTGAATAAATGCAAATATGGGAAGCGTCGTTTTTATTATAGCTCACTGTAATGGTCATTACATACGTGGTGTTGTTCATTCAATTCTCTCAAATGTAGCAATCATATCGATAACATCATGACAAATAACGATTCGTTCGCTTCTATCTAATAAATTCCATTTTGAAATTATCGATTAAAATGCATTCAGCAAGCGCCAATTCTATTTACTCATCAGTAGTATTCATTCGACTATTATTCAACAAGGTAACGAAGAAACCGTGTTCTTCGGAATGAATAGCGCTCTAGAGCTCTAGAGAAAGAATATTGCTGAAAGTATCTCCACCTCTAAAAAGTCGGTAAAAAATCGGAAAAAGTGCAGCAAATGTTCTGAAAATGGAATGGATAACGTTTACATTAAGATATTTTTGCTTATGGGGCTTCAATTGCATATCCTCGAATGGAATTATTGAGAAATTTTTTAACGCTTTCATTTTCCTCAGTCATATCAGTTGGTGTGCTTGGTGTTCGATCAATCTTCTTCGAGTTTTCGCGGAAAAGCGAGCAATGATGGAATTTTTGGATGCGTTGAATTTTTTTTTGTACTACATCGCTAATGCTTTAACATATTGGTTGATCCTCTGCGACTCTTATAATAATCACATGGATCTAAATGCTTTTTGGCGCATTTTTTGGAAAATCAATAAGCAATTCCAACCGCAATTGAATTTAAAAAAGTGGATTTATTTGACGACATTGGCATCAATTTTTACTGGAAATGTGTTGATGCTCACATTTGCATTGCTTCACGAGGTTAGATCGAGCTATGACCTTCGTTTAATGCATTTCACTTATCTTTGTATGATGGATCATCGGATATTCTTCTATCTGCTTCATTTAAAAATAATCGCATTTCAATTGAAGAATATTGAAATTGAATCAACGAAAATGCGACAGCAAATCGAACGATCTGCAATAGAAGAACTGGATCGTACACTCTATTGTAATAGACAGAAACAATTGAATTGGCTTCGTGGCTATTATGATGAAGTGTACAAAATGTCGATTTATGTTAACTCAATATTTGGATGGTCGAATTTCGCATTAATCATGTTGAGTTTCTGTTCAACCGTTACATTTTTAAACTTGATTTATTCGCAAATACTCGGGCGGTTTATGAAATTCCAATCTGGTTGGTAATTTTCAATTACATTTCATTGGATATAAATAAATGAAAGGACAAAAATTATAACAAAATAAATTTTGATCGAATTTTCAGACGTTCTCATTATCTCGAGTGTCATTGTCATGTTTCGCAACGCAATTCATGTGTTTTACATCAACAAATATACGGATGACTGTTATGCACCGGTAGAATGAGAAATTTTGTTTATACCATCGTATAAATGAAATGAAATTACGAATTGAATTCATATTTTTTCAATCTTAGGCCGAGTCTATTTTCTTTCAAATATTGAACATTTCAATGGAAATTACAGATGAAGACTTAGCTCAAAAGGTGAAAAAAATAATCTAATTTAAATTGAAATTAAGAACAGAATTAATCTGTCTTTTTTTTTATTCAATTCCGGAATTATTTTTCAGCTTGAAGCAATTGTTTGCCAAATGAACACTTGTCCAATTCGTTTTCATGTCAAAGGAATTATTACGCTCAAAACAGCCACTTTGCTAAAAGTTTGTTGGAACTGTATGTTGTCGCGTTTGATTTTAATTTTAATTCATTTTATTCTTTCATAGCTCATGTGCATGGTCATCACTTATGTGGCTCTGTTTATTCAATTCACTCAAATGTAAATGCAAGCTGAGAAAAAAATGAAAACCGACAATCGAATGGAACACATCTGGTTTATTTATTTAAGTTTACAAGTCTAATCCGAAATTAAGATGGCTAAAAATTTGACCGTATGATTTTTTCTTTGTTGGTGGTATCAAAATCCAAAATATCAACGAACAAACTATATTGATAGCGATGAAAATTGGCACAATGACATAGTTTGCACTGTATAAGTAGTCAGCTAAAGCCGTTTCACTGTATGACAGTGCAAACATTAACATCCACATTAAACTGAACACAAATGTGACTGCATAGATCCGAATCTAAAAGTGCAAATTCAATTTATTTAATTGTTCCAATGGATTTGGGTGCATAATATTACCCTCTCTGGAATGATCTCTGGGATTAGGACAAATGTCAATGGATACACACCGAAATGCAAACTGAACGCGGCTATAGCGATAAACAAAATTGGCAAAGAGGTTTTATCTGTGAAATACGCATCATAGATGGCGTAAATGACTTGAGAGACTGTGATTCCTACCAATGATGCCAGCAAAATATACTGAAATTGTTAAATCAGATTGGATAATTGTTAATTTTCTGCTCAGTGATACGAGCATAAGCTTACCTTTCTCTCAACGAAGTCGACTATAGTTAAACAAAGCAGCGACCCAGCCACTTGACATACACCAATCACAATCCGAAAATCGCTGATACTCAATAAAGCGCGGTCCAGTAACTGATGTTTTGTTAAATGGTGCATCACAAACCAATTTACATACACATTCAGAATAATCAAAGCCACACTTATTATTAGCGATTTCAGTGTCGCTTTGCCACCTATGAAAATAACAAAAGTAACAATGAAAATGATCGAATTGAGAAATTCATTCCTGAAAAGTTTGAGCACTGTTTGCGGACATACTGTTTTGAAGAATACAGCCGCTTTCGGCTATCAAAGCCCGACGCATTTTCTTCACCTCTATTTGGTAACAATCATCTGTTTGACACTCCAAATCACTGATGTCTTTGTAAATTTGAAGCGAATTGATTGCTTGCTGTGAGATTACATACATCGATTTAACCGTTTTCATTTGGAGTTCAAGGATTTTGAAGAAAAAAAATGTTTTTTTTAAACTCAATTCAAATCTACATGAAATTACCTCCTTCCGACGAATCTTGTACAGCTGCCGTGGTGTATCGGGAAAGAATGTATACAGACATAAGTACAGGAACAGAACGGTGAGAGCAATGTAAGCAATGTTCATGAAAGATGTGTAAATATTCGATATGAAGATGATTAACATTCCGATGGTAATCGAAAGCGGTAAGATTGAGCTGAGTCGTCCTCGAAATCTATGGAAAAAAATTGATTCATTAGCATTAAAAGTCAAACGTAGAATGCTTTGAATTTCTTTACACTCACTTATCATCGGCCAGTTCAGTAACGAATAGAACTATCAAATTGATTGAACCGCCGGCCGAAAATCCTGATAAAAATCGTCCGATGTACACCTCAGTTGCATTTGTTGCAAGCATTTTTGATAACCACGCAAACTATCCATTTTTCAAGAATCAAAGTTAGCAAAAAAAAAACATTGAATTCGAGAACCGTTATTCAAAAGCTGTGAATCAATCCGTTGTCTCCTTTTAAATCAACATATCGTTCTTCATTTAAAAAAAAAATGATGACGATTCTGGATTAATTCCTTTTGCCATTTTTGGAATTTATATTTAATCAATAACTTACACCTTGTGGAACAATCAAAACGACTAACGTGTATTTTCTTCCAAAAACATCACCGTTCATCGTTAGAAATATCGTTCCAATCAAACCGCCGATATAAAGAGAGAGTTCGATCCATTTTACTTCGATTGGATCAAGTGGTGGCACTTTTAATGGGTTCGCAGAGGAATGAAATTGATTTGTATAAACTATAATCCAACCGATTGTCAGTCCATACGTTAAATTTATTAAATTCCCTGAAAAATATTCGTTCAAAATTGGAAATGGAGTATTCTTGATGTAGAATTTAATATTTTTTCCTACTCAAAGAACAAATTTAATAAATTGAATATTTGCTTTGCTATCAACGCCTTTTTACTTACCAGAAATAGTACCTAGGAATTGTAGACGAATATGATGGCCTCGAGGTAGCATTTTGCTTTGGATATCTTGACATAAATGAATAAGAAAATCGGTGGGACACATCTTAAAACAAAACGCTAAGTCCTTTCAAATGCCCTACTGCAAATGCTTCTGCCATTGGTTTTTCTTTCTGATTCAACTGTTAGTATTTTGACAATGTTAATCGTGTTGCCATTGCTTCAATTTTTCAAATACATAATCGATTTGTTCATCAAAGTAGACAGCAATTTTCGAAAAAAAATTTGTCATTTTAAATGGAAAGCCCAAAGAAAAACAACATCGAATATTTAAAGACAGAGTACCAAAAAATGCATTTTGTTATATTCACATGCGGGACTGTCGCCAATTTTATCTAATGCAAATAATTTGATAACAAATCAGCCACGTAAAAGAGATCTTTAGATAGATCTGTCTCGATATGCATCTGAATGGACTGATTTGACACACGTTTTTGTGATTATTTGTCAAAGAGTACAGTGTAATTTATATCTTTATTGCGGATGTTTTGTTATCGTTTGTACTTTTATGAAGTCACGTAGTCTTGTTCTCCGCGATTCTTGGCGTAGGTCGAATTCTAAAGTATGAACCGCACACTGCATGATGAACCAACATTTATTATTGATGAGTGAGTTGATCACTGTCTTAGTGCTGTAAAGTTTATTGTCTTTATTACAAAATGACTATTTACACAGTCCGACGCGTGTTTTTTTTAATTGGCACATGGGATGTTCAAGTGCCAGGCATTTGTTGAGGCCGCCCTGAGTTCAGAATGGGCCATGGTTATGGTCGAACATCAGCAAGTTTATTAGTTATGACATCCAGCGTTTCTACGTTTCAGGAGGAACAATTGTGTCGCTGAGCATAAAAATGGAAATACGGATCTGTTACAGCAACAACCGAACATAACATATTGTTCCCTAAAAACGTTACATGAATTTCTATCCAACGCGAGTGTAACATGAGCTAATACTGTTTCTAATACAACTCATGTTACACTCGCTTTAGATGGAAATTCATGTAACGTTTTTAGGGAACAATATTTCATGTTCGGTTGTTGCTTTAACAGATCTGTATTCCCATTTCTATGCTCAGCGACACAATTTCTTGATGCAGTTTTTACACCAATACTCGGGTAATTAACGGTTTTCTATCTATCTGTTCAAGAAGTAACACGCAGAAGCGATTCTATACTCTCAGAGCGACAATATGTTCCAGAAAATGGGTTGAAATGGGTAAAATTCGTGGAAAAATGGTTAATTTTTGCACTATAGTACGGTTACAACTTTCGAAATGTACGGTTCAACACATGAGGGTCAGATTTTAGTTGCTGGCAAGCCCAGATAAACCTTATATTTCGTTTTGATAAGTTGGTGGATTCAGTGGAAAAATAATGTTTTTCAAATTTTCTGTTAGTGATGTTAGAAAAGTGTTCGAAAATGGCCTCTTACGATGTTTTTTTCTTGGACAACTACTAATAATAATGTTCAAACCAATTTAACAGAGCATTTTTAAGGAATATCTACGCGGTGTTTGGGACAGTCTCAATGGTGTATGGCTAATAGTAATCGTTATTCGGGACACATACAGCAGCACAGCGCTAAAAAATGAGAAACAGGACATTGAATTGGATGAAAGTAGCTCGAGTTCAAATAACACACACACTAGCAAACGACCCACTCGACGTTCCCATGCAAACAAACGTGAACTCAACAAACTCAAAGAGTATGACAATCGATTGATTTGCTATGTCATTCGCCAATTAATGCCAGAAATATTGCATTTTTCTTCTTCTTCCCTTTTTCATAGAGAATCCAATTTGTTGAAGCGAGTCTTTCAGTGCTGTCTATTGAATGACGGTTTCTTTGGCCTTAGCATCACGTTGTTTGAATATGTTTTACTGCCAATCATTCGAATGTTCCTGAGATGGATGTTTACACAGAATCCGGGCAGTGGTGCTATCATTGGCAATTATATTGTCACATTTCTATCGATTCTATTCGGTATGATTTGGGTCATGCCACTGTTTATCTTGAGTAAAATCGTCAATAGTTTATGGTTTCAGGTGAGGTGGGATTGAATTTAAGGAAAATCGATTTTCTCTAGCTCAGAGAATTCTACATAAAATCACACAAAAGAAAAACTAAAAAAGAATCAAAACATCTTGAACAAAGACTTCAATCCTTTTTCATGTCTTTTCCATAGGATATTGCTGATTCAGCATATAAGGTTCGCAAAGGTCAACCGCAGCTATTTGTGAGTTTCAGTGTCATCATAGCCGATACACTGTCTTCGTTGCTTGTGCAAACGTTGTTCTTAATCCAGAGCATGGTCGTGAATTTGTTACCAATCCAACTACTTCTACTTTTTAACATATTTTCACTTGAGTTTGCTGTATTCACTGTATTCGTTCGATTACAAATGGTGTAACATGGGATGGGAACTGCATAAGCGGCTAACCTATATCGAAAATCATTGGCCGTATTTCCTTGGCTTCGGCACCATTCTGACAATTCTCACGCAATTGACATCGTCAATCTTTATCAGGTAAGAGAGGTTTATGGTTTTTTAGATTGTTTTTTAATGTGAATAACGTGTGAAGAGCTCAAACAAAATGGGATTCTATCTAATTTTTGTTTTTCTTTGATTCTATCATTTTCTAGTGGTTGCATCTTTGCTGTATTCTTTCCGTTCAGTATACTTAGTGCGAATGAAGCAACGCCAGTTGAAGCGTCAATGTAAGTAATCGTTTGGCTCTCATCATGGCTTTGATGAACAATATTGATTTAATTCCGATTTTTTTCGTGTCATTTGCAGTAACTATCCGCTGAAGTTTTTCAGCATCGTCGTAGCCATATCGAATGCTCTCTTCAATAAAACGATTCGACCGGCAAATGTGCCAATTTCAAGGGCTGCCATGGATGCAGCAATCACAGCGGCCAATGCAAACGACACATTTCGTACGATAAGACAACAAACACCGCCAGTAAATGTATCGCATAGTCGAAATCAGTCATCGCATCATTCGGGTACACATCGCCACTACAGATAAAAATGACTCACAATCCTATCTATTCTCTACCTTTTAAGAACGAATATTCGAATTTGATTTATTGACTTTTTTTTGTAAAATTTGCTATGAAAATGTCAACCTTTTTGTATCTTCACGTATATTGTTATCCATAAGTCGAATAAAATATTATGGTGCTCAATATTGTTCGGGTTTGATTCAAATTTACACATTTGCTCATCTGTTTCCTTGATTTAGCCTGCAGAAATTATAAAAAATTCATATAATATATAGAAAAAAAATCCATTTACGAAAAAAACGAGAAATTTTTGCTGTTTCGCATTCAAACTCATTCGTTCCCAGACAATGGGAGCATTGAACGCATCCAGCCGTTGACATTTGGATGTCAGCTGAGATAGGCTCGGGCACAATCACAATTTGTTACACACAACTATACACACGGACTGTGTATTGCATTTTTGATGTGTCAATGTGTTTGTTTCTTCTATTTGAAATCGTCTTGAAAGAACACCATGACTGAGTGAAAAGAGCACATACATTTCATTTTTATTGAACCAAACGAAATAAAAAGAAAAATAGATTGCTGTCAATGTTCCACGGGACAAATTCGATTGGTTCAGCGATAAATTCATAGTTTTTTTTGTGTATAATTCGGTTTGCAAGAGCATTTAGTTGAATTTCATTTGTCGATTACAATTCGCTAAAAATATATAAAAAGAAAAAAAAAATAATTGAACATTCGAAGTGGAGGCAAGAGTTTGTAAATGTGAGGAAATTTATGTATTTTTTTAGTGCCGTCAATGTGAAATCGAATGTGGACTCAATATTTAGAAAGAGAAAAAAAGGGTTGTGTTTGCCATTTGTATTTCGAATGTTACAATCCGGAGCATGTTAATTTCAAGTGGAATCGCTTTTTCGTGTGCATTTTTTGTTTCGAAGCCTGGTGGGCTCTCGAACAGTGGACAATTGAATTGTAATTATGAACAAGCATCACACAAGTACTAATCGACGAAACACACATATCAGTATTACACAGCAAAACGATGAGACATATACACTACCAATGTGCCATTGATTTTTTTTTATCTTCATTTGAATTTGTTTTTGCTTGATTTTTTTTCCTGCTTGTTGTACATTGCATCGCATCGCATTTTTCAGCAGCGACTAAATTACATCTCAAACTCGATTCAAGCTGTGTGTGCGTGTAAGAGAGAGAAAGATGAGTCTGTGTGTATGGCAGTATGTGCACGTATAGAAATTTGTTGGGAAAATGGTCACAAAAGGAAAGAAAACAACACTTCGCTACTTAATCGAAACAAAGATTCGGCTTTTGAATAAACTCTATTCCGCTGTGTTTATTTGTGTGAAGCAGAATTAAAATACGAAAATCGCAACTATTTTTGCACCAAAGACTCGCCATCGTCGTAGTGTTTCTCGATGGGAGAAATAGACAAACTAACTACTTTATATATATATATATATATATATGCCTCAGTTTAATGCATGAGCTATCTAGAATGTTCTTAAAATGCTACATTCCTCATAGAATTTCGACTATGACAAAATGTATTTGAATAATCCGAATATTTGCTTTTATTACAGCAACCCCCTATTGTTTCGCTCAAAATGTCCGTACCACGACTGATATCGGATACAAATGTCTTGGTTGTTGATGAAATTTATAAAATGCTGGGACCATCCGGAATGGTAATTTATTTGCCATCGAAATGTAACAGAGAGAAAAAAACAAATGATTTTCATTTAGAATCGACGTTTTAACGACAAAAACGGAAGATTCTTCAGGAAAAGCGCTGTAAATAACGGTGCAGCGATTATGAAACTTTCGGATTTTGCTCACCCGGCTGCAAAGATTCTTATCGATTACGCCAATTTACAAGATGAAAAATGGCATGATGGTACAACCAGTGTAGTTCTATTGGCTTGTGAACTTTTCAAGCAACTCGAACCGATCGTTAAAGAAGCTGCTAAAGCGAATGATATCGAAATTACTATACGTGAAGCGATACGGCTATGTTCGGCAAAAATTGGTGATTGGGCTGTGCCCTACGAGGGAATCTGTGAAAATCAAGAGGAAGAACGTGAATTGTTGAAGAAATGTGCAGCTGCCGCTTTGAATTCGCAGCTAAGCGATCAGCAAAAGGAATGCTTCTCGAAAATGGTTGCCGATGCTGTTTTTGAATATCACGATCGAATACTGAAAGATTCATTTGTACACAAAATAATCAGTATTAAGAGGATTAAAAAGGTTGTAGATACCTTGAACGATGCACAAGCTTGTTCCTGGCGTTGCATTTGAACGGACCGTTTCGTTTCTTGAATCTAACCAACCACTGGGAGAATTGCTAAATTGCAAAATCGCATTTCTTAACATTGCTGAGGTTGATATCAACAATGCAAATTGCAGACAGATCGTTGACTCTGGTGCTAAAATTGTGTTATCAAAATTGTCGATTGGTGATTACGCTACGCAGTATTTTACAGCTCACGGTATGTTCTGCGCTGGTCTTGTACCTGAAGAGGATTTAGAACGTACGATGTACGAATGCGGTGGTTCTTTTATTTTCTCGTTTCAAGACTTCAATGGCAATATGTTGGGTAATTGTGCATCATTCAAAGAGCAGGAATTCGGTGAACAACGATTCAGTATCTTCCAAGGTAAATTGAATTGAAAAACATTTCACTCCGATTTTATAGCATTGCTCTTAACAACAAATTCATTAAATTTGTTTTTCACCAAAATTTTTAATAGGTAGCGAATCCAAAACATGTACAATAATTTTGTGTAGTCGCTCTGTTCTAATCGAAAAAATCGAATGCTCATTGCAAAATGCCATTCTGCTTGTGTATCGCATCATCAAGAGTGATTCGGTTGTCGCCGGGGGCGGTGCTATTGAAATGGAATTGTCAAAAATGTTACGTGACAAGACTGGAGAAGGGAGATCGCTTTACGAAGCCATTGCCACTGCATTAGAAGTTATTCCACGTCAATTGTGTGTCAATGGACATTTTGATGCAACAAAAATTGTGAATAAGCTATGTCAAAAGCATACAGAAGGTACATTCCAAGAGTTCAACCAATGTATTTTGTATCTCTTACATGAAAAATTTAAATGAAACCTATATTGACATATTTGTTGGCTTTCTTTAGGCAACAAATGGTTTGGTGTCGATATAACAAAACAGGATATTGCTGACAATTTTGAAGCTCGCGTTTTGGAGACAGCAGAGATGAAGAAGAGTGTATTGGAAGCAGCAAGCGAAGCGACACTCGAAATTTTATCGAAGGTTGAATGGGTTGAGCGTTCAGAAGCTGGTTGTGCATCACCAACAATGCCAACGATACATGGACTCGAGTCCCAGAGCCCATCATCAACATCCCAAACAATGACATTTTTAACGGCCTTATCAACACAAATACCAGCCTCAATGAGAATTGATTGGAAGAGATTTTGTATCAAATTAGGTTTGATAACGTTGATTCTTTTGATTGCAATTTTTATGGATTTAATTTTTTCCTAAAGTATTTCCATTTCTTGAGTTCTATATCAACAAATTCAATACTTTCACGAGTTTCGTTTTATATCTCGGGTCATGTGCTTTTGGTTTTGATTTTCTCTACTTGGAACTGAGAAAGATGGTATTGAATTTCATATCACGTTTTCGTACGTAGATTACATGAATGTTCAAAACTTCTCAATTGAACACATTTATCGATTTTTGGTTTCGAATCGATCCATTCTTGTAAATTAAAAAAAATTGTTGCTACGAAAAAATCGAAAAAAGCGTTTGATTGATTTCAATTTTAGAACGAAACTCATTCGTTTGAGCAGATTTTCTAAGCGTACTCTTTTTTACGCATCAACTAGCTATTTAGAAATCTGTAAATCGTTTGTCTGGTATCTTGATTATAAAAGAGTGTACTTTGCAGTACTTTTCAGAACTGAAAAAATGACACCCCCTCTCACTTCCGAAAATTGTTTGTACACTTTTTTTCTAACGATTGTACAATAAAGTACTCTTACTTCGTAATCTAGACTGTGCTTTGAAAAAAAAATTGACTAGCAAAATAATGAGTACACAGCCATTTACAACGTCTTTGTTTTAGTCGATATTTATTCAAACCGTTTCGGAACGGTCTTTTGTTCTCCCATCAGAGATCTATGGTAATTAACACGTCAATATTAACCTAACTGTAAGTGAAAATCTCTGAAAATATGTGTTGAATTCGATTATCGAATTGTACTGTACAATTGTTTTTGTAATGAATATTTTGTCTATTACCATAAAACTCTGAGGAAGGAACAAACTCCGTTTGACTGAAACATATACCGTATTGGGTTTTACCTATCCAATTGAATATCACCGGTCGGTAAATTATCCCTATACGTTTGTTTCGTTTATTTAGGCATTTACAATCCGAGTCCCTGGCATCATCTCAAAGCGGATTAAATCCATGTGACACCGTGGTAATCGCAAACATAAATGAAAAACTACACATACAAACACTATAATGAATATAATAAAATATTCTAAAAAGAAAGAACTGTATTGTATTTTATTTGGCAAAAAATAAATAGGGAGACATGATTCTGTGTCTAAGAATCTAGAGGTCAAGACCTTTTCAACGGTAGTCTAATTTTTCTGATCGGTTCAGTGATGACCATTTTACAAAAGTTAGAAAATTTCCAGCGATTTTCTGAAAATAATATATTTCCGTTATAATTTGCCATGAAAAACGTAACTTTTTGTTCGGGAGGTACCCCAAAAATGCATTTTTTTTCCTGTTCCATGGAATGAGCCGTGGAATTTATTCATTTCTGTACAATGCAAAATAATTGAAATTGACTGTTAAAAAAAGTGTGGCAAATTATGGCTATCGAAATATTTCGTTTTTAGTTGCAATGGCACGCGTTGTTTGGATCGTGATCAGTGTTCGTTCAATATTTCTGTTCCAATTCCATTAACACCGTTTGTTGTAGACTCAGAGATCGTGGTTTTTAGTTGCTTTGGATCACAGCTGTACGTTTCCAGGTGAGTAAAGTATTCTTGGTCATTAAGTAACTGGTCTCTCCATTTGGTGTTGTCGAATGCACCTTGAGTTCCTCCGTATTCAGTTGGCAGAATCTCCTTTGGAATGTGTCGATGCAACGACTTGAGATCATTCCCATGTGTATGAAGCTGTTCAAGTAAATCGAATTGACGATTATTAGAAGAAGAATTAATAATCATTCTGCTCAATGGCGTTTGATGATCAGCTTAAGACTTACCCTGTTCCGAATTTTCTCCGACATAAATGGCTTGATCAAAGCCAGCATGGCATCAAAATAAAACGGTTCATGTAAAATGTGAAACGCTTTAAAGCGCATTGGGAATGAGTCTTGAATAACTTCAGCGCTTCTTTTGGCCAAATTTGGCGAAAGGAATTTGGCGTGTGCAAATTTCAAACCAGCCATATCAAGCATCACAACCAAACCGCCAATTTGTGTTCGTGGATCACGAATTGCATACTCTAACGCCATTATATTGCTACGAAAAACCATTTCCGCTGGCCATTTGTATGGATCACAGTTCTCTGTGAATTCAGTAAGAACATTTAGTATATCAAAAGATTCAGAAAAAGAATCAAAATTTTGAAAGGAAGACTTTTTTTGAATTTCAATACTTACGGACACGAAACAGGTAAATCACCGAACCATTTTCATCGTGCTGTGGTAGGATCTGTTGCATTTGCATCTTAAGGAGATTTTGCATGTCAGACAATGGTGATATACGGAACAGATCAGGCGATTCACTTTTCATTTTGAAATATTTTTGAATCTAAAAAGAGAAAGAATTCGAATTGAGTGCAATCAATACAATTCTTGAAACAAGATAAAGGTAAATGTAATTACCATTCGAAATGATTTGTCCACATCGAATTTCTTGGCTCGTAGAAATCGCAATAAGAATGCATCATCACGTCTGGCATTTGGTATATTTTTATCTTGAACAACACGTTCTTCCAACAATCGCAATTTGATTGCTCGGTTTTCGTCACACTCCGCAAGCTCTTTTTCAGCCTTTTCTCCCCATTTTCTACCTGTAAGTTGAAACAACGTGAAAAAAAATTCACAAAAATGTATTAACAGTTGATACCAATTCAAGGAAAAATGAACGAATTTTTTTTGCTGTAAATCCTCACCTAATTTTAAATTGAGTTCATTTTCTCGAGCTATGTCTGCAGTAATAGTGTTGATGTTTCCGTTGCAGTTTTCCATCTCTATTTGCATTTGCAATCTGTTGATGGCGAGGGAACAAAAAATGATTTAGAATATTTCGAAAATATAATCTTAATTTTACATGTAACTTAAACATTTCAGTTGTGTCGTATAAGTACAGTGATTGTGACGAGCGCAAACTCATTTCCTAGACATTGACTTGCCTTACACATAAGTGTCTTATGATAAGCCACTCGATGCAGACTGTCAAAAACACACACTTTTCATGCATTCGTAGAAAAACGAGCGATTCAGATAATTGAGGTTGAGTAAATGCGAAAAGATAAATCTATGATAAAATTTCGACAAAATTATTGGAAATTTTCGTTGCCTACATCCAGAAACACCACATAAATTTAGATTTATTTTATGTAAACATAAGAATCGGCATTCCGAGACTATCAGAATTTTATCGATTTTATTTTTCTTTCTGCTTTAACTCAATTCTGAATGACTAGGAGCTTATCAAAGTACAAATGATTCAAACTCGGAATGTCATAACTGTC
This sequence comes from Sitodiplosis mosellana, assembly GCF_009176505.1. NCBI lineage: Eukaryota > Metazoa > Arthropoda > Insecta > Diptera > Cecidomyiidae > Sitodiplosis > Sitodiplosis mosellana. Next base: position 336,913 of record NW_022595253.1, on the reverse strand, counting down.
CGTTCAATCACACCAAATACAGAACAGAAATAGCGTTTCACTTTTCTAGAGCAAATTTTCATTTGATATGCATGTAATGAGGGGCTCAGCTGAAATACCACGTCATGTAATACAAGCCAAAGTGGGAGTGTCTATGAAGTGTCGAGAAATTTGTAGCGAGATAGTAACGTGCAATCCATCAAATGATGGGCGATTCGCTTTGATCCATGATAATTAACCTAAATGACTATTATCAACGGGATTACTCCCAACATTTCGTTTGTGAATTATGACAAACTTTAAACATGGGCAATTTTCGCGTAATAAAATTGAACACTTCAACTTGATGGAATAGAGAGCTGAACTTTGGTTAAATATTCGAAAATATAAAAAAAAATTGGTATGCCGTTTCAAAGGAATTCAATGTCGTTTTGGCACATCAAATAGTGTGACGACAGACTGTCACGTGTATTCACTACTCACCATATAGCATAGCTTGAATCTGAGAAAGCACGAGAAATCAACGATAATATCCGAATTACCAATGTTCGACTAAAATAACCCATTGGCTTTATATTACGCCAGCCAGGCCAATTGGCAAAGCGAAGCAAGGGGAATATAACAATGAATTTGATTAAGAAAAATTTTCAATACAAAACAAGCGAAATTCTTTCGAAAATTGTAACAAAAATATGTAAATATTCAACATTATGGGAAGAGGAAAATTCGTATCTACATATCAATTCCTTTATCATTCATCGGAATTTCCGATTCGGAAAGCTAGGTCAAAATTAGACCGAAGCAGCAACAGGTTCGAAATTAAACCGAAATCACTTTACTTAAGTGAATTTTATCGTCTTCCGTTTTCCGTCTTCCGTTTAAGGTTTTCGGTGAATACTACATTTGTCGGATATATTTCATCATTCTTTCCCAATAGTAGATAACAACAAGTACTATCGAGTGTGGAAATAACTCAAAACACATGTTCGGAAATTGGCATTCATTATTCAAAAGGATATGTCGAAAACAATACAACTTGGATATTGATTAAAGTCGCGTCGAATGGGCAGTTTGCATACCATACCAAAGTGCATTTACCAAATCGGAAAATGAGTCGTAAATCACACACGACGAGAATTTTTCGAATATTGATTGAGTGTAATTAGTTTGAGTGGCCCATGTTTTGAAGTTGAAACGTTTAACTTTTGAATTATGTATGACAGATATCAACCGAGTCAGCTAGTTGTTGTTGTTGAGTTAAACGTCAGTTGTTGCCATTGACAAAGGGATTTTTGAAATTCTCTAACGCGTATTTTTCGTTGCTAACACAGCAATATTTCACAGTATCGCACCAATGACTGTTTGCCGAGGAATGTAAACAATGTGATAGACAGACGCAGTGTTGAGTTGCGTAACAAGCAGATGTTTTTTGTTGTTATTCTCTCTTGTTTTGCCTTTTTAGTCCTTTGCAAGTTGCTAATGGCGAATAGACGAACAGAAGACGTTGATGAAGAAGAAGAAGATGAAGAAAAAACGGATTGTCAAGGCGAAAAATCGCCACAAAACATGTTCCAGATATAAACATCACCACACAGAAAGTGAAAAAAAGGTCTACATCATCGTCGTCTACGCCGACGTCACATCGATGGTATAGAAACAAAGCCAAAAAAAAGTATCACAACGAATTAAATTATTGTCACTCAGAGATCAATCTATTTATAAACGAAGCCAAGAATTTGCTGAGTACGAATTTAATTTCAACGTTTTTTTTGTGTCATATTTTCGATTTATCAATTATTTCACATTTGTAGATTTCAAATGTGTTTTGTTTTATATCTATCAACATGGTTTGCGTAGCAAATCCCAATAATTTTCACCATATGACTACCGATTATACTACGAGACATACTGTGAAATCCGAATAAACAATACTTTATTTGCCAAATACCTTGTGGTTTTACTCGTATCTTTGTATTTTCTTGGTTTTTTTTTTCAATTATTCACAACAACAAGAACGATTTGATGAAAGAAAAAAAGGTGACAAATTCAAAATTCCGCGTGAAAAACGAACATTTTCGGATTGAGAAGAAGAAAAAAGGAAACCGCACGAAGTTGAAGGCACTTATTCACATACTGATGAGCTAGTGAAACGATATACTTCAAACGAGCGTACACACGGTGCCATATGCGCTGCACCAACACATGCGGGTGTATGCAAAGCGTCATACACATCAACACACACCATAGCGGTATATACGCAAAACAAACAATACAAGTTACCTAATTCAAGCCGCACAGAGGTAGTCTATCTAATGGCGTTTCTATTTCCGAACAGACACTTAAAAATAAGCACGAGAATGATTCTACCTTTTCAAATTAACGCCAATATCACAATATAATTATGATTTGCGTTATCAACCGGAGATGATAAAGAACTTTCGGTGTCATTGACAGAGAGCTACAAGTGAATTAAAGTGGCGGAACTCATTTCGATTTTGGAAAATGTTTGTTTTCATTGCCGCTTATTATCATCCAGTCCAAGAGAAAAAAAAACTTAATTTACATGATTGTCTCTGGGCGTTGTTTGGCACATGCAAGACTTACCCAATTCACACACACGCACACCCTTTCATTGCACTTATTTCATATTCAACCGATCCCATTTAGCTAAAACAGTTTTTGCCCAGCTTGGTTTTTACACTAATTACTTCCAAGTATTCATTCAATTGTATGCTGTGAATCGTCTTTGTTTCATTTGTTTTTTCAATTACCTTCTATTCATTTCCCACAGATGTCGCTCAACTACTAAAAACGGTGAAATTGTTCTAAATATTTGGAAAAAAAAATGTCATTAGACAACAGCTTTGAATCAGGAATCAGGTTATTTCTTATATTTTTGTAGAATCGAATACAAAAGTATTTTTTATTTTAAACATTTGAGTTTTTCAATGCAAAAAATAAGCAAACGATCAATTTTTTAGAATAAAAATGGAAACAAAATCGATTGCTTATTTTGCGTTCTTGAATCCAAACTCTCGGTTTCTGGCGAGTATTTTTTCGCGTGACAAAATGAATTTCAACGATTTTTCATAGTCAATAGCACCATTCTTTCCACCATATTCATCTGGAAGGCAATCTTCGCCCAGATTGTCAATCAAATCAGCATAGCCATTGCTGTGGAATTGGAACTGGAAAAAGAAAGGTTGAATTTAAATTATCATTGAGCTCAAGTTTGATTGATCAAGTTTTTTTTTTTTTTTTCATTTAAATTCACAAAACTGATTTTAAAACAATTGTTCAAACGTTTATTAAAACTAAAGCAATAAATTGCCTCGATTGAAGAAAAAAACTGTATTACAAATTGCAATTGGACATTGCTTACCCTTGCAATAGTGGCTTTTCTCAAAAATGGTTTGATAAGGAAAATGCAAGCTTTGAAAATGGGCCCCATATTAACGACATGAATGGTCCAATCTTTGATCGGAAGACTTTCAAGTTTTGCAGCGCCGACTTTACAGTTCTTCGGAACGAGCCATTTCAAAATCGATGAGTTGAGGCCCGTACAATCGGTGATAAACGAAATGCCATTCATCTGTGTCATCGGGTCACTCAAAAGCACCTGCATCCAAATGTCGTCTAACAACGATGCATCGTTGAACTCAGTCGTCGGTCCAACATTTCCTGTCGTTGGAAAATTTTAATTAAATTTTGGTTAACTCATATACCTTTTGGAGTTAACATAATTGTTTGACATAATTTCTTTTGCTTTCGATTACTTAATCGAAAATCGATCATAACATTACAAAATAAAGGCATACCTAATTTGGCAACGAGCACAATTCGACCATTTTTGTCACGCTTATCGAGTAAAACTCGTGTGTTGAGGTTCAGTAAATCAATGTACTCTGATACTTTTTTGTCGGCATGAACCAATGGATTGTCGCGCTAAAAAATATCATCCATCAAAACCAAAATATTATTACATATTTGCATTTATAATACAATTGTCAATTTATAGTCGTTTGAAAACACAATGTATCACGATTTGTCTACCTTCAACTCGTAGTAAGTCACAATCGATTTGTAAGCAGCTTCAACATTCCAATCGCGGTAACGAAGGAATTTCGTAAGAAAATAATTGTCTGTTTGAAAATTGATTTTGGTTTTTTGTTTGAACATTGATTTTAAGTCGTTGATGGCCTGTTGTTCAGCCTTAGTAAATGGCCGTGGCTCTTCTAATTCACGAAATTCAAGCATTTTACTTTGGGTATTTTCACACTTTACCACACACAGAGATTTCACTTTTACTTTTACAATCACTTTCGTTGTCAAAATTACAAATATCTTTTGGATTTTTAACAAAAATAACAAATGTTTTGCTCCTTCCAAAACTACCGTTGACTTAGTTGACTGTATTACTGTTTAATTTATTATAATTTTTTTAGTGAATTTTATTCAGTAAATCTTGAGTGAGCTTGGATTTTTAAACACTTTTTCCAATATGTGCATCAATTATAAAGTGATGGAACCACTTTGGACAATAATACACACATAAACGATGGACGTGAGTCTCTTCACAGACTAAATGACAACGGTACTGCTGAAGTGTACACACTGATTTCAAAATTGCGTATCGAACACGAATCGATTGAATTGAAAAGCAAACAAAAAATCTGAAAATAAAAATGCAAAGTATTCACAAAATTCCCTTGACTTCGATATATTTTTCGATGGGAATAATAGAAATTTATGCATTTAGGCGAGTTTTTTTTTTCTCGTGTGCTGACTGTGCATCAACAGTGAAATTGCTTACCGTTTGTGGCAAAAAATGTTCGCAATTTTGCATGCAAATCCAAATTTTTTTTTTTTGGTTTATGGTATGGTGTCAGCTGTGTGTTCAGTGCAGCAATACGTATCAACCGCCACCAAAATACTGAATACCTCATGTATTGCATGTGCGAACACAAGTGACAGGTTTTGAACAATAACAATAGTTCAATAAGGCAACGTAATTATACTGACTTTGATTTTTAATTAGCGACCACTTTTTGTGTTCTTCTTTCACACACTTGACCATTATTGTTTCTTTGTGTCTTTTCACTTTGCTTGCATGTATGCATATTTATCGCATTCCACAGTGGATTTTACCTGACAAACCGGTCCATTTATCAATACAAATTTATTTGAAAGAGAAAAAAATTATTGCAGTGTAATGTATCAATAATAATTACTGTAAATTAACTCATGCTATCAGATGACTTCGCTCTCTTCCGGATACTAAACAATCAAGGTCTATGGTTCAAAAGTGGTTTATTTGTTCTAAAAGATATTTTAATTTTTACATGTTTTTTTTTTCTCTTAAGAAATTTACAAAACGATTTAATTTGCCAAGGGAAATGTTGATTTTTTTTTCTTTATAAAAGAATCATTTTATCACAATCGCCAAACCGTGTTTGGTTCTTAAAAATATATATATGGATAACTCCAAATTTATGTTTACATTTGAAAATAAAAAAAAAATTTGAGGAAAATGGATATCGTTGGGATTTTAGATGAAGATACTGAACTCTTCTGGATCAAATTCATAGCCAAGACGTTTCATTTCTTCCATTACTTTGTCATTTTTGGCGAGATTTTCCATCCAAGCCGTGTATGGGAATTCTGGCATTTCACCACCGTATTTCATTGGCAAATTTGCTTTATCGATGTGCTGGTGTAATGAATCCATGTCCGATCCGTGAATGTAGATTTGCTTACGCATTCTGTCACTCAAAAATGGCTTGAATACTTGCCATGCCATGTCAAAAGCCCAATTGTTGTTGATAATGTGAATAGCAGTGGTTCGAACTGGCATACAAGTCTGGGAATCAATAGAAATGTTTGCGATTAGTTCAATTCGACATCAAGAGACAAATCAAAATTTTAGCGCAGAAAACACATTTACCACCATCAAGCTGATAATTTTCTTTGCCACAGATGGTGACAAATTCCAAATATGCTGCAGAGACAATCCTTCGAGATCGAAAATGCCTGAAAAAGGGGAAAAATACCATGAAACCTTTTATTTGGTATAAACACAAGCAATTGGACGGAAAAAATTCTTGGGAGCCGAAAGAAATCGTCATGAATAGAAAAAATAAAACGTGAAAACTCACCAACACCACCCATAACCTGCGATTGCGGCTCTAGTGCGCCCATTTCTAATAGAATTAGTGAAGCTTTGAAGATGTCATCAACGGGAATCTTCGATGGTCGCCAGTTACCAAACTTGTAAATCATAATGCGACGGCCGTTTTGATCGCGATAAGGTGTCACGGAGACGATATCGTCTTCACCGAGCTTGGTCAGCAAAAATGGGTGCACATCGACGTGCAATTCTGGGTTCGATTCGCGAAACTCGCAATATCGGCACAACTATAATAATAATAAAGCAAAACAGGTTGTTAATTAATTTGTCTTACGATTTCTAGAATTAGAATAAATGACTGCAATCAATATCAATCTGTTTTTTTTTTTTATATAAAAATAAACGGAATACCAACCAAGTTGTATGCATGTTCCAGCTTGAAAAACCGAGCACGCAAGAATCGAATGAGAAAGTCGTCATCGGTACGAGGTGGCAGACAAACTCCTCGTTCTGAAAAAAAAAAAAAATATATATGAAAAAACAATTACATCAAATCCGTAAATAACGAAACAACAATCACTTTATCAACACTCAATGTCTCGGAGCCAGACGAAAAAACTGTGAAACTATTTTTTTTTCTTACCAAAAATCATGTCTCTCAATTCTTGAATATCGCTGCAAACCCGATCCGGATCCTCGCCTTGCTTACGGGCAATATCCATTATCTCATTGGGTAGGTCAGGACCAAGATCAATGGTATGCGATACTTTGACTGGCATCGTTATGGCGTCTGAAACAAACAAATAAATTTTTTGTTATTACTACTGACCGGGATGTTCTCAGAATTTTTCTAATTTTAAAATTCCCGCCGAAAAAATGTTTTATTTTGTGAGTAAATCAAAAATATTATGCATCTGGTGGTCAATGTATCTGATCACCACCACATATTTATATTTTATCGCCAGTAAAACACAATACTCTATTGATTTTGCACCTTTTAGAATGACCATGATGTAATTGTATAGACAAAAAATACGTTAAGCTCCGTAGCCGTAAAAAAAATTGAGTGATTTATGATTCGAAGTGAGACGAGACAGTTGTGATACTGTTTGATGCATACTGGTTCACCTGGGTTTATAAATTTGAAATAAGTAGCGAAGCGCAAAATAAGGAAACCGGTTCAAAATCTTTTTTCAGGCTGACACACTGATTTCATCGGATATCCATACTTTTTTCCCACAGAAAAAAAAACATTAAAAAAATGATTCATGTCAGAGCATAAGTGCCATTATTATGACATATACATATGTGTCGTTGAAATGCTATGAATCAAATTTACTACGCATGTGACGTACTTTGGCTTGATTTTTTTGTTATATCGGTGTAAATGACACTCAAAATCGATTTTATCAATGGGAAAAGAAACTATCAATTATATTGTGGAACGTAAATTTTATTGTACGTAAAAAAAAAATATACTCGTATGTACGTTACAGGTCAATGAAACGAAATTTCAAGTAGGCTCAAGTAAGCGCATCATTTGAGGTTTTGTACTTTACAGAACTAGTGTATGCATCAGTTATTTATAACTGAAAATTAGTAATTTAGAATTTCGGTATTTAAATTAAAATGCTTCATTATTAATCAACAAAAAGTTATAAATAACCAAACATAAACGTCATATGAACTAATTGGAAGAGAATAATAAAACCAAGTAAAAATAGTGATTAACAAAAAAAATTTTTTATGAACAATCTAAAATGTGCTCTAAATTCCATTTCTTTATCTATTGGTTCATCTGGTTAATGATTTGTGTGCATAAATGAATCGCTGAATCGTGACAACATTTGTGCTATTTGTCGCGCGGTCAAGCGAACGTTGTAACTATCTGCAGGCATGTATTGAAGACTGCATTTGAAAACATGCAATTTCACTTCCGGAACAGATGTCGGGCACACGATATGCAAACCGATGCGGTAATTCATACCAACAGTGCTTTAAAATTCGATTGAACGCAGATGATGTTTGCAAAATTCCGGCCATAGAATGAATCTCATATTTTATAAAACAGAATGTGCTTGTAGCGTTCTTCGGGTCAAATCAGTGAATTCCGTGTTTTGCCACGGTTCAGCGTGTACCATTTTGCTTGAAGAAAAAATCAAGTTGCGGTTGAATATTGTAATCCACAGAATAGAGAGTTGTATGAGAACAAAACTAATTTTCTCACATTATTTTGAAAAAAAAAAAAACAAGAGAAAAATATGGCATACGAAACAATCAGCTAGTTAGCATACGGATGAATTTCTGAAATTTTTATGACCAGCGAGTGTTCTTTTTTATTCAATGACATTGACATTCAATTAACATTCAATATACGTTAAGCATTTAATCACTTATGAAGAGGGGAAAAAAACAGCGCAAAAATGTCCATTTTTCAAAAAGATATTTGCACCTGCATGCAGCGAAAAAAATGAATATTTGAATACAATACCCATTGAAGAATAAAAAAAAAAAGATCAAAACATTGACTCCAACAACACACAACGCATTTGCAGACACTGAGTGATTACATCGGACGGTGTTGGTTATTTCGAACGAATCATGGCAAATAAAAAGAAAAACAAATCATGTATTTCGCTTAATGCCTTTGTTAAGTGTTTCGGTCAACGTTGTGCCCTCGCGAGTGTGTGTGTGCGCGTGTGCGCTCGTCGCACTTTGTAAATGGCTGATTGGCGCTTTTTGTCCACACAGACGCACCTTTACAAAGCAATAAGTGAGTAATTTCTTTGGTATAGGAAATAGCCAAAAAACGAAATCTCTATAATAAGTTATTGACTATTACGTATATAGTCTTTTTTTTTTCGTCGGTCCCATCTAACCCACGTAATTACTAAACGAAATTCTCCATAAATCATGAATACGATATCTACGCCGTATGAATTCCGTGACAACAATGATCATCGATATGTTTTTTTCTTTCTGTTGCCGTCCGTCGAATAGAAGTACCTTTTTGGCACAAATGACAAATTTGCAATGACCTTGACGTAATTTTGTATGACTGAATGAAATTAAGCAACGATAACACCAGGCCAACACCACATGGAAACTATTCATGTTTGTCGTGTTACGACCATATTTGTAATTAACACGCCGAATAGTGTTGCATTTGAATAAAACACATCATTCCAAATCGGGCAAGTTCAAGTGTGTTTCGGTTCAAATGTTTGGCAATCTCAATCTAACGTGTTTTCCATTGGAATCGCCAAATTTAATAGAAAAAAAACGTTTTTAGTTGGAAAGATCAAAAAACTTGTTATGTTTATTTGGATTTCTTTGATCCAAATTGAAACACCCACACTTTTCGATGCTGATCCATCATTTGCGATGACGCGTATATAATTTGTAAGCGATTTTTTTCTTCCAAATTTTGTGATTTGAGACCAAAAACTACTTCCGAAATCACAATGATGTCCGACACACGAATAGAACTCATCTTCCCATATGTTTCTCGACGAGAAACTTTTCGTTCTAATTTAAAAGTAAATGTAGCAAAATGTCTACGACAAAGTCATTGCAACCGGTTCTAAAGGTACAATTCTTCTAAAACACTAGCGCGTTTTTCGTCATTACAATAACAATCACAAAAAACGTGTACAGACTAAACTAGAACAACAATTAAAATCGCAGAAAACGCATGAAGTTAGAATAGTATTGGAATCGATCCAAAGAAGCCACATTCTAGTAATGCGAATCGTAGTTGAAAATATTCCACGTGCCACTTTTGTTCATGTCATAAAAACAAAATTTATCAATCAGTCGTGTTGTTGTTTATTAGAAATGCGTGCGCAATATTGAGCCGACGTCGCCATAGTCCATGTTATCCTTGACACTTTTTACATTTGCGTTTTTGGTCGAGAGAGAGAGAGAGAGAGAGAGAGAGAATGAATTGTGAGATTTAGTACAGATTTCACTTACAATTCTAATCATTTCTACACACTTGCTCATTGCACGGCGTTCTATTCTCGTTTCAATTGTTTCGATAGCGTAAACAGAGAATAAAACACAAATCGATAAGCATCATAATATGGAAAACTATGACGGAGAATATTTTGCTAAGTCAGATATTAATAACGTGTTCTAACTTTGTTATGCGTTTAGATTGATTCGATAGTGTTGGTGTTACACCTATCTCTTATAATTATATGCTAATAACATCTGAAATAAACACTCTTGTATTTAAAATTGATTTTAGAATAAAAACAAAATAGGCGGTTGCACAGAGTGTTGAAGGGGGTTGACATCTCTTGGGCTGCTTCGACTGAAAGAACGGTTAATCATTTCGAGAACTTTGTTCTTACAGAAAAAAATGCATGACTTTTGATTTTTTGGCGTGAGTTCGTGTTCCAGTTACACACAATACGAGCTCATTACTTGGTAACAGACATTAATTTGTGGCGGCAATTTAATGTTAAACCGGTAAAATTGAATGAAAAAAACTCGACCAGTTATCCTATTCAAGGCAGAAGAAACCACCAAAATCAGGAATACTGGTTAATCAAAACCATTTTTACTGTTCAACACTGTGTTGTCACTTTAGAAAAATGTGGTGATGAATTGTCAAAAATTATTCCTGCAGACATGAAATTGTCGTTGAAATAAGCCAACGTCAATTCTTCCAGTTTCAAGCCAAGAAGAACTGATGACTTCGGTGTTTTTGTATAAAAGACACACATCAAATTTGTCAAAAAAATGAAAAAGAGAAGAAAAATCGACGTCTAACCACTTCGATATCCACATTAAAAAAAAATCGAATCGATTTCAATTATTTGCTGTGGTAATAACTGTTGAAATTGTGTTTCGATGTCAATATCATGGATCGATTTACCGCACAATTTTTATTACAGAATTTTTAGTGAATTAAGAAAATAGCAAAACAAACACACACTCACAATATCTGCGGTGATCGATCGATTCGATTGCATGCAGTCGCATTAAAACGTAAATGAGTTTTGATGACGCGAATGGCGATGAGTGTGTCGCAATGGAATAAACTAGAAAATGCATATTCACATCTAATTGGACATGGTTTAGTGAATTAGAAACAAAACAAATGATCAATCTCTCACTCAAACCGATCCGATTACATTCACGCGCGCACGCACAATTGAAATCACAGAAAATGTATAATTTATTTTTGAAATCGGTCACTTTGTCTCGCATCAACTTTTTTCCAGTTCAAGTTAATCGAATAAATGAAACGATCGACCTTTCAGAATATGGAGAGAGAGAGAGAGAAATAGAAATAAAATTGCATATTTTTTTAACATTCTCGATCATATGTTTAATAACTCGTTAAGCACATTGTAAATTATCGAGATTTTTAATTCGACTATTATAATTTTGTTCATTTTTCATCTGATTTTTTGTAGTCGATTTGAATTTTAATTGTTTCGATTGTATGCAATGTTCAATGATACTCGATGCTTGTCGATTTTTCGTTTTGCAATTACAAAAATAATAATTGTCGTTATTCTCATTCTCAATTTTGCACGCTATTAAAATCATTTCGAAATGCTTCATTTTCTATGCATTGAGTGCTACAGATGGGATTCGTAAGCGTTTTGCGCTGACTTAAGGGAATTCCCAATTTTCTGACTAAATCTCAATTTTCCTTCATTTAACTGAAATTCTTTTCTGATTTTAATCTCTCTTTTTTTCTGCGCAGCATTTTGCATCGTTTTACGAATATTAGTAATCGCCATTTTATTTATAGAACGGACTATTCAATACGATTCAATACTTGATAAATGAAATTTCTAAACTTTTTTTTTTCCTTGGTATAAATTGATTATCACCGAAAAATCACCAGAAATTCACTAGAAAAGTTCAATTCGAAATAAAAGTTCTAGAACAACAAAAATAAATGCTCTAAATAAGGAAGAGAAATTCTAACTTCCAGCTAATAAACCGCATAAAATAATCTTTCCGTAAACAAAAGACGGGCAAACATTGAAAACGGCTGCAAATAGAAGGGATCTATGACAGGCACCTATATAATTTATCATGTTGTAGTATGGGCGTAATGGTTACCCTGATCGCGGGTAATTAATTGAACAAGTGTTTATTGTACGGTGTGGTTTTAAACGATTAATTGATGTGCGATGATAGCTCTCGCCCCCAAATGACGAGCAAATAACTGCTGTTACAATGTAACAGTGTTACATTATACCTTGATGGGAAGTGTCTTAATTGTTTTGGAATCGTGTTGGTGTTTACGTTATGGTTTTAAAGAACCTTCTCTGTCATTTTCTCCTCTACATAGAAGAGAAAACGTTGCATAACACTTCCATTTGACGTAAAGATTCAATGATGTACGGTGTTGTAATTGTGAACTTTGTGTCGATACGTCATTGTTTTGAAAATAATCGCTTTTGGTTTTAGTTTCGATGTTTTCAAAACATTTAATTTTTTCCATATGACGATGCTGTTGCGCATCAAATCGTTCGTAATATATGTATATGGGTATTGTTTTGTAAACAAACTATACACAAGCAATATACGATTTATCAACAATTCGCTATCATTTGGAACAGAAAAAAATCCAGTACAAAAATTGTACTTTGACTTTTTGCGAGATAGTTGCTATTTTCTGACCTAAGTAAGCTGATAAAAATATCAACAATGATCCCAGAGAGATCATCCTATAAACAAAAACTCGCCACTTATTTTTCAAATGTCATTGGATTTCATACGGGCGGAATCAGTGGGATTTTTACGACAAAAAGAAAGAAATTTAAGTGGTGATTCACAGTGTTTTACTTTATACACACAATCAAGTGTATGCGGTGTGCGCTGTTGCTCTCTCGCTCTTGGTGCGCTACGGATTTGTGACTTAATGCAATTAGAAAATTGAAGCATTTTATATGCAGCACACACTTGTGTTCCACTTTGCGCGCTTGGCTTCGATACGAATGAATGTGACTTTCAGTTTATGCTAATTACAAACACCATTGCATTGCGATTCCCGTTTCAACGATTTCAATATTATGTTTTCTATTTCTTCACAATCTCTTTGCACTCTCGCTCGCTGCCGCATTTGCTTTATTGAAATTGGCGCAATTTAATTTATGCTTTGCATTTTTATGTCATTTTCTGCTTGCGTAGGCGAAACCATTGTTGTTCAAAATGCGAATTAGATTGATTTATTAATCGATCAGCAGATTTTTTAATATGATCAAATTCACCGAAAAAAATCCAGCTTGCCCAAATGACAAGTCATCAACTAGCACAAGAAAAATGAGATTGTTTTCAAAACTTACTTCTTTGCTCTGTGTGATGTTTTGGTTTGAAGAAGAAAAAAAAAGATAGAAAAATTTCTCTGAAATCGCGTTCACTTTGTTCAAGATTCAGACTGTCGCCTCCGACGTTTGATTGTACACTGACTCGGGCAACGCTATTGAGCGGTGCTCAGAGATACTGAATCTCCTCGGTCGGTCGGTCGTAGCACAATACAAACTCGAGATCGGATTCGTTCTCAAACAAACACACGGTTCTAAGAGAGTTTCTCTCATGGAGAAATCACAAACGGAACAAAAGCACTGTAAACAGTCACCCATACCAATACATCCAAACGAGCAACGAACGGCTGAAAAGAAATTATCATCGCTTTGATGCCATTTGCGTGGTACTGTTTACTCTATGTATGAGTGTGCTATAACAACGAATGAAAATAGCGTCGAAAAAAAAAAACGGCAAGCAATGGATCCACACAGTGTTTTGAGTCTCTGCCAATCATTTGTTGAGTGTTGTTTATTATTTATGTGAGTAATGCGCATATTGACGCTCAGTTCACGTACATTTTTCGGCACAATGGACTGGTATTGTCTTATCACAAAACCGCGCGCTCTCTCTCTTTTTCTCCCCGCTACAAATGGTGTGAAAATCATGCAACAATTTATTTGCCTTTTTTTCTCTACAAAACCCACAAAACAACAATCTTCTTCTGTGAAAGAGAAGCGCTGCGAAGAAAAATAATTTATTTATTCTTCATATTGTGATGCATTACATGAAATTCAAGCAGCTAATACAAAGCTATTTTTAGCTACACATTTGGATAAGCCACACTTCAAATACGATTCATTACGAGTAATTACCTGCAACTGAAAACCATTCAGTGCTTAAGCTTGCATATTCTGTTTGTATGCAAATTACCCACGGTGTTTTAACGTCGAGAACGGCTAATATTCTGTAGTGCAGCGGCGGTCACTTTACTAACAGAGACGTTGACCCTTTGAGCAGGCCGATTTTTTTTTTGCTGTGGTTCACACACACATTTGTTGTGCGCATAGTATGCAATTTTCTTTAATGTCTTTATTTCGCTTTTTAATTATTTCATCAGTTGCAGTGAAAATTTCGAGAATTTATGCAACCGACTTTTCCAGCTTAAATTACAATAGCGTACTAATGTAGAAAGAATTTTTGATTTGTGTGGAAAATGTAATTTTTTTTCCAGTTGAAGAAAATTGTTCAATTTATTCCAAATTTAAAAAAAAAATGATTATGTATTTAGTGCGCATTCATTGCGCTTTGTAGTGATTAAGATGTGTATAAATTATGATGTGTTTTTGAACAATTTGCATCGACTTCATCGATTTTTTTGCGAAAATTCAGTCAACATAATTCTTCATTCAAAAGTTCTTTTGTCTATGTTTTCTCTAAATAAAACCCAACTAATAAAATTATGAATAATTTATTAAATAAGATAACACATCAAATGAATTACTGAACGATGAACAAAAAGTTGGAAACGAAAATTTGTATTTGATAACAAAATAGCGATTGACCCAATTGAGTGCAGGCTCGAATAACAAAAAAAAAACTATGTTATCTTAATATGGTAAAAAAAAAGAGTCAAACAAATTTCATTAGAAACGGTTTGGTGTTCGAGTGCATTTGTGTTGACTGTAAACTTCATCGTTTCGTGCATAAACTTGACGTTCTTCAGGTGAACAACATTTCACACTCAGCTGATCAACATTGAACATCTATTGCTCTCTTTCGTTCGGTCGACTGCGATGAAACACATATGTAACGTCGCGCGTTTGAATCGCGCGTATGTGTCATTATCCACATAGTACATGATGTGAGTGGCAAATGTACGTATCATACGCTGAACTGTTCATAGGGTTGTCTCGCTTGCTCGAGTGTGCTGCTATGGCGGTGCGACAAAGGCAGCATCGCTCGAAATAATAAACAAAAAAAAAACAGTCATGCTTGTCAGTGTGACGTTTCTCGAATGTAAATATAAATATCACGTAGTCGATGTGACGGCAAAAGAGAGGCGAATCATAGGCAGATCGCTATAGCAAGATTAATGTTTAAGCGAGATGAAGAGAAATGATTGAGTTGCGCGTCCGAATAAAAACCATGCTGTTGCTGCTGCTGTTGTTGTATTCTTTTATGCGTGTTTGTGGGCAAAATGTACAACTGTATGTGGATACACAGTGAAATAGATAAATTGAGGAAAAAGTAATCGTCTACAGCTCATAAGCAATCATTCATAGTCCAAAAAGAAAAACGATCACACACAACACAAACATAATTCATTTCTCGTATAAATATAAAATGAAATTCTATCTTTGATTTTGTTGTGATTCAAACCAAAGAACGAACAGACAAAAGACAAACAACAACAAAAGCAGAAAAACAATTTTTTGTGATGCAATCGTTTGATAAAAAGAATCAAATAGAAAATTCCAAATTAAAGTGCACTAAACTTGTTTGAAAATATACAATTCATTCGCATCGTTCGTCATTCGTCGTGTGTCGTATGAACAAAAAATTGATTGAAACTTGAAACCATTTTACGCAGTGAATGTGCCGTGCTTCGTGTGTGACTCTTTTAAATTGTTTTTATTAATTTTTTTATGGGGTCAATGTGATTAACAAAATAATAAATCAAATCAATCGCTTGTGAAGAAGAAAAGAGTGCGCAAAAAGTGAATTTTGATTGTGATACATTGATGGTGACAAAACGTAAAAACAACACGACAATAACAGCCAGCAGTAGTAGTCGTCGTCACAAACAGACGGTGGGAAGAGAAATGACAAAAGAATCAACAAATAACAGCGGCTATTTTGCACACAAACATCCCAAAATATAACATATTTATTTTCGCTATTTTTGCTTCATTCGGCAAAGTCGCATTTTGAGTCGGGGCATTGCAATAAAAAGAAGGAGCTTTTCCATCTGAGCTCTCATCGACCGTAGTGAATATGTGCAATTTTAGAATTGATTCAGTGAAATAAAAGAGAGAAAAAGAGGGAAAGCGAGAGAGCTAAGCAAAGAAAAAGCGAGATAAAAGTTGTAGCGTTTTGAAAGTGACGATTCGTGGAAATAATGTCGGTCAATGCAGTAAACCTAACGGAATCTAACGATGTGAACTATGTGTGGAATAATACCGAATGGGATTTTATCCCAGATCCAATCTTATTGAAAATTCTTACTCAATTACCTGTTCGTGATATACTAAATGTAAGTGAGTGCTGTCGTCGATGGAATGACATTAGCAAAGATGATTATCTGTGGAAGAAGGTGTTTCAGCGTGATTTCAAAGTGGACAAAGCGATTGCATTGAAACCAGGTAAAGTGTGTCAAAAGGCATGAACATACCATTTATCGATGATTTTATCGATTTTCACGTGACCAACAATCACAAAAAAAAATTGTGCTGCTTTTGCTAACGTTCTGATGTGTCCGCGACCACCGATAACGCGCATTATGTAAAACGAAACGCAAGGACAAAAAAATGTCAAATTGTGTGTGTGTGTGTGTGTGTTTGTGGTATTTCGATAAAACTGTACCGAGCGTAAGAAGAAAAAAAGCAGCAATGAGAGTGAAATCATGTCATTGAGTTTCCGTTCCAAATATAGATTGACCTAAATCAGCGGTATACTCGCTAAAATTGATGCTCCACTATTTGCTAAGTGCATTAATGATTTGCTGCAATCTCTGGATTTCCACTAGCAAAATAATTGGATTTCCAGCGAAATATGCTGACTGCACACCGAAATGATGAAATGGTAGCAAAAAAAAATCATGTATTACACCACCAAGTCAAGTCAGTTGGCACTATTTTGCATACAATGCTTTTTTTTTGCATAGATTCATCGTGAAGTCATCGAGTGGAATGACGATTCAAAGCAAAATTAATTAAGGCGATTTATTTCATTCGATTTATTCAATTAACCGATTTGCAATGAAAGCAATCAATCAATCCGAATCAAAACAGATTACCGACATTCCGGAAAAGCGAAATTACTCGATGTCAAAACAAATCAGACAAATGCAAACAACTAGAAATAAATGGTGAAGCAACAAATATGGACTAACTATTGAATCGAATATGGGTTACAAGCAAAATCGAAATGAATGTTGGCATTTGCATTTCACATTTCCAGGCTTTGCTTTATTTGGTTATACATTCCGAGGTAGTGGGCATTGTCCATTTAGCATTCATTGCGAACGAATGGTGGCGGCGACGGCGACGGTGCTCAATAGCGATTATAAAGTGCAATTCGCATCGATTCCAATGTACAAATTTTAAAGTACAATTACACCGCCTCAGGGGAGTTAATGCCTATATCACGACAATGAAAACAAATTATAATGTGTCTAGCGATACACCGCACATCTAATGTGATTACGTTGGCGACGTGATGAATACGAGCGACATGCAATTTCATGTCATTTTCATTCTTAAATCTGATCACTGATTGCGATTAGTCATTACACGTAACTCATTATTCATTTTGTCTATTTGCATGTTCGACGATTTTGTTTTTGATTGTTGTTAGGCGCTGAATCCTGGTACAATGAATACAAACGACTGACTTACAATATACCGATGGTGCTAACGGATGAATTACAATATGCACACTCCCATCAAGTATTGCACGTGAGCTTCTCACACAACGGCCGAATGTTTGCCACCTGCTCGAAAGATGGATTTGTTCATGTAAGCGTGAGCTAGAGCAATTTTACAGTTGTGTTCGTGGTAAATTGAATTAGACTTAGATAAAATAATGATTCTATCTTTGTGGACGTTTTAGATATGGAATTCATCGTATCCTGCAACAATCAAATACTCGCACGACATGCGAAAGTTTAGCTGGAAATACACTCAATATTCTCAATTCAATCAAAGTGATACACTGTTGCTGGTTTCTGGCGTACATTTTGGATCGCCACATTCGACGTCCGGTGAAATTGCTGTATTCAGTGTGACTGGTTTGTTCTTGGGTCGCATTTTTTGTGTGAATTTTCGAATCTATTCGCTTCTAATAACAATTTTTCGTTCCCATTTCTTTCCCATTAGGTGATTCTCACCTTCGATGCAGAGTTGTAAATCGGCCCTATGACATTTTCGGTACATGGTTTAGTGATCAACATTTGATATCGGGTGATTTGCACTGGCTGGCCCATTTGGTCAGCACATCCGTGTTGTGGTTGAATAAGGCGAATCAAGAAGTCGATTCAGAGCACGTTCCCATCATGAATCAACTGTATAAATTTTATAATCGAAATGCCAGTTCTATTCGTGGCATTACGATTGCGAATTGCCCTTGGCTGGAAGATGACAACGATCCAATGCCAGATGACACACAAATAGCAACGAATGTCACAAATACTGAACCAACTCCGTCGACATCGGACGATGTGAAACGGGCTGGAAATCCATTGTCACAACCAAAAATGATACAGGTTCCTCCATTGCATTCAGGGACTGCTGCTTCTTCGTCAGCAGCCGATAGTATTAGTTTGCAACACAATCGAAGCACAGACAATTCACGCTCAATCCATTATCTGGCCGAGTTTAGAGAGGAGTTTGAAGACAATTACTGTGAAGTTGATAACTCATTCGATGACAGCGATTTTGATGATGATAGCCAAGGTTTGTAAGACATTTTCATTTAAGATGGAAATTGTGAATTCAAACATTCTTTTTTATGTTTCAACAGCGATGGACGAAGATATGGAAGATGACTTTGAGGACGATGATTTGGACAATCTTTCGCCGAAATATTTGATCTTCTCTACTGGATCGAAAACATACACGCCGCATCAAATCGGCTTTAAGCGTATACGCAACGTTAACTTTCCGAAGAAGCTCGATCCAGGACCAACGCTCAAAGAACGAATTGCCGCCAAGGAACGAGAAAAAGCGCTTCAGGTTGATATTTATTCAGATTTATATGGATATTTCTTCCAATCCATTGAAAAATTCCTTCCAACATTCATTTTTTTTACTCAACTCAATCTTTTCTAACTTTCTCCTAGGTCAACGAGCCGCGTGTTGATCCTGATTGGTTAGACTATGATTCGGTTGCAAATCGATTTGATAAAGTTGACAAGTTGATCGATTTGCATGGTCATATCATTGGCATGGGATTGAGTCCAGATCATCGATATCTGTACGTGAATAGCAGGCCATGGCCAAAAGACTACATTATTTCAAATCCATTGGAACCACCGCCAATTGCACAAGAGATCGATATTCATGTCATTGATTTGGCCTCGTTGAAAAAAGTTGGCAACATGTTACGTTCACACAAAGCCTACACTCCGAATACGGAATGCTTCTTCATCTTCTTAGATGTTTGTGATAACTATGTGGCCAGGTGAGACATCAAAATTCATGTCAACATTTTAGCTTTCAAAGTCATCGATGACTTTTTCTTAACTAAATTACTTATGGTTCAATTTGAATTGAAAATATGTCCATATTTTGAATTTTACCACCTTCCATTACAGTGGAGCTGAAGATATGCATGCATACGTTTGGGATCGATATTATGGCATTTGTCTCGCCAAGTATCAGCATACAGATGTAGTAAATAGTGTGGCCTTTAATTCACGGGATTCAGAAATGTTAGTTACAACCAGTGATGATTACACCATTAAGGTAAGCCAAATGAGATTTTCGACTTTATTGACATTTTTCATCCAATATCATTTCATTTCGAAGAGCTAATTAGAATTTTAGAAGAATAGCCCATCACTTCATGTGATTTTACTTTGTTCATACAAAATTTCACTCATTTTTTCCATCTTTAGATTTGGCGTTCGATTGACCGGTGCCGTGAGTTGAATGCAACCGAGATAAAGCGAGCCGCTGAATTTCGCAAATAGAAACGATATATCAAAAACAGACAAAAAAAATAACAACAGAAAGTTAACTGGATATGGAATTAGACTAAGAAATGGCTTTAAAAAAGAAAGATATTTGTGTTTGACAGTCAAAATTGTTGTATTTAGACGAAACAAAGTGATTAGAAAAAAAAATTTCTTTAAAATTTGATAAACCGATTAAGTTCCAAATATTCGTATAGTAAGAACGATGGTTTTTAACCAATTGTCTAGAGACATTATGCTATTATTACCAAAATGAAGTATGAAGTGTGACGACAGTGATGATGTTAGAGTTACGTACGATAAGAAACAGAATATTTTAGATAGAGACAAAAAAAAATAAAAAAAGAAGAACTGCGATTGAATGGCGTCAACAGATAAAGAAATATATGAATTTTCAGCACCTCTTGGATGTATGCGCTCATCGATGCTGCTTCAATTTTGTCTATGCATCACCAGAATAATCCAAATACCAATCCACAGAGTTTATCAAAGACCTTTGAGATTAAATCTATTTACCATTTTTTTATATAATTTATTTTAATAAAACTCAAAATCTTTAAATAAAATGAACATAATTTATTTTCTCTCAAATTTTGCTTTTTTCATGCATCCGTTTATTCTCTGTATTTCAATGTTTAAGTTTTCTACCTGATGTTTTCATACATTTTCAATCCCTTTCCAAATGAAGAATGCTCACTCAGTAGGAGACGAAATGCTTGGCAATAAGACTCATAGTCGGGTGTAAAAAAATGTTCACAATGGATAGGTACAATTTTAGTGTTGTTCTGTCTCCGACTTGCATTTTGAGGATCATGTTTTCAACATTTCGACAATGTCTGAGAAAATAGATAGTAAAACGGATGAACAGAAACTTGCCAGATGCTAGATATGAGCCTTTCGGCAACAACGCATTAAATTGTCGTTTAAGGACAACGCATTTTCGTTTGTTTGAAACTCTGACCAAACGTCACATTGTATTTTGCGATGAAACTCATTTGACCAATTCACTTGCAGACAGAAGGTGTTGAAGACAAGTATGGAGTTGAGTTGTTGGATTTAATATTATTTTCTATTCTCAAGTTGTGTTGGTTTAGCAGTTTTGAAAGTGAATTCCACCTACAATTTCAAATATTAATTGAAATTCTTCAGTTTTTCTGCAAATAAAAACGTTCTTCTGTTACGAGGATAAAAAAGTGATTTGATCTTCTGGTGACATAAAGTAAGTATGAAACCATTCAAGAATAACAGAAAAACCAATATTGAATACAAGTTAAACGAAACAATATCATGTCTTGTGCTCCGTATCGTAGGCAATATTGGTCTTGTTGTTACTTTTCAATTGACACTAATGAGCCCTAATGAGCTCTTTATCCATAACTGAGACGGAAAAAAACTTAGAGCAAAAAAGAGACAAACAAAGTTGTGAGCAAAAGTGACACAACTCAGTATTGAGCGGAAAAGACGTTTTTTGCATTTTTCTCAATACTGGAAAGAGATAGCGCCTAAATGTCTTCGGCTTATTTGTAATTCTTTTTATTTTCTACAATAATGCCCAAGACACCTAATCGTTATCTCTTTCAAGTAGCGGGAAAAATACAAAAAACGTCTATTTCACCCAATGCTGAGTTGTGTCACTTTTGCTCGTAACTTTGTTTGTCTCTTTTTTGCTCTGAGTTTTTTTTCCGTCTCAGTTATGGATAAAGAGCTCAATTGGGTGTCAATTCATGTTCTATGGGTGTCAATTCATGCAAACATATTGCGATTGGTGTCTTTCTCAAGTGATCGATCGTTGCTAAAATGAGCATTGCTAAAATCATTCCGTTTAGTGAATAATATCTTAGAAGAAACCATTCCCTGTGCTTAAATTCTAGTCTATTTTAATATGTGTAATTATTTTTTAAAAAACACCAATTTTGAACCAAAATATTGAGTTAAGCTAAATCGCCAAACATTCCTTTTTTCGTCACAAAAAGCTGTAAAAAATGGTATGCTCTCCGTTTTCTCAAAATCAAGTTGCATCCGATTCGACGCAATCGAAAGACTTACTTGTGTTCATGGACTTCTTTGACGAGATAAGTGAAGAAAAGAAGGTAAATCAAATTTCGAATAAGTAACAACTCCTGTATGATTTAAAATAGACTAATTTAACATGGACTCATTTTTTTTTCTCAAAATTTCAGTACGAGTGCTTGCAAAATGAATTGAGAATTCCCGAAACAAAAGTCAATACGATTGGTTTGAGATGTATCCGAGATTTATCAAAATCTAATTGCTATGCAAACATCGATGCACTTTTGATTAGCATCAATCAATTGGCCCAAAGCTACATGATTCATTTTAAAGGTAATAATTTTTAATCTTTTTTCTTGCATTCAATTTTGTTTTTAATCAAATTTATTTCATTCTGTCACACCACAGAAAATCCGAAAATATATAAAATTGCCAATTCTTTCAAGAAAATTTGTTTCGAGCAAGCTGCTATTATCAAAAAGTGTCCCGATTGCTACGAAGCATGGAAGGAAGACAAAACAAAAACACAAAGAGCTTTCTTCAAACTAGTATGTTCCAAACCACATTTGGTGGTACTATATAAAGTGGATGAATTTCCGATTTGGCCGGCCAAACTGTTTTATATCAAAGACGGCATAGCTAATGTTGAATGTTTTGGTGATCAAACGGAAGACGACATACCGCTCAGTCAATGTTTTCTGTATTCAGATAAAATTCCTCGTGAAAGTTCAGACGACAAAAACAAGCAAGAAAGACTCAACCGCGCATACAGAGTAATTAAAACTGACTCTTCTCTCGTGGCTTTCATTTAAAGACATTTTTTCATTAAATTCAATTTTTCAGGACGTCGAAAAACATATCAAACTAATCGAAGAAAAATTCGGTGCTGGTTCGTTTGTTTCTGCTCCATATAAAATACAAGTCAGTAATTTGGAGCAGCATTTGAAGGACATGTTCCCAAGTGTTTATACAGAGAGCGTAGGTGCAACCGATGTTCTGCAGACAAAAGCAACATCCTCTGAAGCGCAAAGCGAAGCTGAAGAACCATTTTTTGGAGAACAATCCACGAGCAACTGTTTAACTACTTTCAACCGTAATTTGTCGACATTACCCGAGAGCAATATGGACATTTCAATAGAAAATGATGATTCCTATGATTCTTCCGATGACGCCGAAGAATGGGGTAATCAAAATCATGCAATTAAATTAGAGAGTACATTCGATATTGAAGATGCAGATGGAAATCAATCTGGTCAACTTGATGCACAAGACAACGTCTTGCAAGCTTACAACGGTGATAATAGCAACACAAGCATGAATGAAAATCGGCCAACAATCGCGGTAAAAACCAAAGATATATCGGAAAATGGTCGAAACCAAAATATTCGAAAACGTCGAAACGATTTGATGGAAAACCAGGCAGATCAATTGCAAAACAACAAAAAATGTAACGCCTCTAAATCAAGAAATTCATCAAGGGGTGGTGAAGAAGAAATCATAACATTAGACAAAGATCGAGTAGCTACCGAAGATACAAATGCAACACCAGAAAATACTCTCGTTCTGGTACTCAAAGAATACGACGATGTCAACAAACAAATCTACGACCTTAAAGCCGAATTGGAAAAACTAAAGACACGAAAAGATGAGCTTGGTAAAATACTTCTTCGAAAATGAACGAAGAATTGATATAGTTCAGATAGTTTTCAATATATACTTAAATTTTGCTGGAACAAGCTTCATTTGAGAACAAACAATTTAAATAAATTCATTTACTTTTTCCATCGAATATGTGTTATTTTTTTATTGATTAAACATAATAGTTCAGTAGAATTTAGACTTATACTAACTTGAAGCAAAATGTTGCAGAATTCAAAAGCGTGGCCTAAATTGCATAAAGAATTAGAGCGCTACTTAGAAAAAACAGCCGCACATTTCGAAAACATAAACACCATACGCTTTTTATATAAAGTGCATTTTCATTTCATGCCTAATGGTCTTCAAGTGATAACCATATTTATGAATTTTCTACATTTATTGGACGCATATATGCGTTCGTCGAAGGAACTCCAATTGTGTCTTGATACATCACGACAATAATCTGAATATCAATCCACAGAGTTTATCAAAGACCTTTGAGATTAAATCTATTTACCATTGTTTATATTTGTTTCAATGCAATTGAACTGTTTAAATTAAATGATCATAATTTATTAGCTCTCTATTTAGTTTTTTTTATTTGAAATCGGCATCTGTTTAGTCCTAACTTCATGAAATGTACGTGCAGTTTTCTACCTGTCCTTTTTCATACATCATTTGGATAATACACTCTCAGAAAGAGTCCAAATGCTCGGCAATAAAATTTATGGTCGAGTGTAAAATTTTTGTTCGACACTGCATATCATTCTAGTGTGGTTCTGTCTTTAACTTGCATTTTGTAGATCATTTTTACGAGATTCCGACAAAGTTTCAAAAAACGGTTAATAAATTAACATTTTTGAAAGCGTAGATGCATCTTCGTACGTCAAGCAGAAAAAAATGTAGGTTTGTATTCAAGGTTTTTCATTGTGTTTTATGACAACAAAAAAGGTGTCCGACTGTTGTTACAAAGTGAACAAATATTGGCGCCAAACAGATGCTACGTATTGGGCTACATAGTTCGGCAAGTTTATATACACATCCGCACTAAACCGTCGTTCGAGTATGATACCATTTCAAAGGAGTGCATTCAAAACGCCGAAAAATACGATCCGAAAATTGTTGCTGAAATTCATTCGATAAACTCAGTTGTAGACAGAACGTGCAGAAGGCAACAGTGAATCCGTTGTATTTGGATTTATTGAGTATTTTCAAATTGTGCTAGTTTGACCGTGAATACATGTTTGGATAAAAAAAATTGAAGCATTTGAAATTTTTCACTTTTACCCGCAACAAGCAGGATAAAAAGTGTAAGCATAAAACTATTTTGAATTAACAGAAAATTCACCGTCGAATAAGTAAAAAAACAAATATTTTTGACGTCATTAAATTTATACACCGTTTGAATTCATTGAAATGCCAGAATTTACATTTCACAGTCAAGTCGAGTATGGTATTCCATATGGATTTGTAGTTTTGTTGTTGCTATACAATTCATGCATATTGTCAACAATAGATTGTTGTTGAAAGTGCTTTGCATAGCGTCCAAATTTAGTGAAAAATACATACATATCGTACATGAATCGACTGTTATGGGTCATTGCCGCGAGCACGTATATTGCTGAACAATTCAAAAATATCAAACTAGACACACAAAATTTATTCAGTTCAGTTTTTAGATATTAATTCTTTCCATATCTGTCAATGTTCTTTTCATAAAACCAAGCTTTTTTTTCAAGTTATATCTCAGAACCTTCCGAAATTCCTTAAGAAATGCCGTGCCCCACATACTTACAATTAATTCGAAGCGAAGACTTACTGTTTATGGATTTTCTTGATGAGATTTGCAGAGATAAAGAGGTAAATAGAATTTCGAATATAACTATGTAGTAAAAACTCTTGTTTGATTTGAAATATTTAATTTTTTTTTAAATTAAACTTCAGTACGAGTGCTTGCAAAATGAATTGAGAATTCCCGATACAAAGGTCAATACAGTTGGTTTAAAACGTATCCAAGAGTCATCAAGAACAAATCGCCATGCAAACATCGATACACTTTTGGCTGACATCAATCTTTTGGTCCGAAGCTACATGATTCATTTTAAAAGTAGTAAGTTTTAATTTATTTAAATGAGAAAGTGTCGCTTCCTCTGTTATTTTTAATCATAATTTGTTTGCTGTGTCTTAGAATGTCCCAGAATATATGAAAAAGCCAAAAAATTCAAAGAAGAATGCGAAAGGGAAGCTGCTACCATTGAAAAATGTTCCTATTGCTACAATGCATGGAAGGAGGACAAATCAAAAAAACAAACCGCTTACTTCAAACTTGTGTGCCCCAAACCACATTTGGTGGTATTCATGAAAGTCGAAGGATTCCCAATTTGGCCGGCTAAACTTTTTTATATCAAAGATGGCCTGGCCAACGTTGAATGTTTCGGCGATTATCTGGAAGATGACATACCAATCAGTCAATGTTTTCTGTATTCAAATAAAATCCCTCGTGAAAATTCGAATGATGAAACTCAGCAAAGAAAACTCAATCTTGCATACAAAGTAATTAAAATTCACTTATAAGTTATCGTTCAAGATTATTCATTATTCAAAGCTTTTTTTGTTATCAAATTTCCAGGAAGTCGAAAAACATATCAAACTTATAAAACAAAAATTTGGTTCGTTTGTTCCTGCTCCATATAAAATACGTGTCAGTAATTTGGAGCAGCATTTAAAGGACATGTTCCCGGGTGCTTATGCACAAAGCTCAAAGACAAGTACTGAACAACCATTATTTGAAGGAGCCTCTACGAGCAACTGCTCAACTTCTTCCAGGTGCGATGCCGGAACGAACATGAACAATTCCATTGAAAATGATCAATGTCCCAAAAATTCAAATAATACTTTGGATGACCCTGAAGAACTGGATAATCATAACCATACAGCTGATGATGCATCACCTCCAATTAAATCAGGAAATTCATTCGAAATTGAAGATGTAGTCGGAAATTATTCTGGCCATGATGGTGCACAAGTCGGTGATACCGTCGATTTAACAATGATTGAAAACCATCCAACAATCGCGGTAATGACCGAAGGTACACCGGGAAATGGTCGAAACCATGGTGTTCGAAAACGTCAACCTCAAGTTGCATGCAAAAGTTCGGGAGGTCGAGCACCAAGAATAGAGAAGAAAAGAAGAGCTTCTGAATCAGGCAATTCGTCACACACAATTGATAAAGGGGAAATCATAATAACGTTGGACGATTACGAAGAGACAACACCAGACAAAAAAGCGAGAGTTCTCAAAGAATATGAGGAATTGATTATAAAAATACATAACCACAAATCAGAGCTAGGAAATTTAGAGAAACAAAAGGCTTTGCTTAGAAAATTTCTTGAAAAATAAACGTATAAGAACTATTTTATTTTTTTATCTTTTAAGACGAACCAAATAACAGCTGCATCGAATGAAAAAGATAGTTTTTCCCTCTTTTTTGACACAATTTCTTTGGATTTCATACTAGCAGATATTGAGTATTTTATTTAAGAATGAAAAATGTAAAAATTTGTTTTTTTATTTCACTTATTTTCCTGCACTGAATATGAGCAGTCCAAGTTCTCAAATAAACCAAATGTATAAAAAAGAGTTGAAATAATCAAACGAATATCGAAACATCCCAATTCACTGTACAAGAAGTAAGTTTTTTTTTTAAACAATCATTTTTTCTTTCATTTTGATCGCTCTAATGCAATGAAAATTGGCCGTACCTTACAACTCAGGAGGTTTACAAAATATGAAATTTTAGTATTTTTAAGTCGATTAGAATAACTGGATCATTGGCACAAGTATAAAAATTTTGAATAAATTTAAATATTTCAATCTTCATTTTACTGTTCTATCGAAAATATTGTTTTAGTTTTATTGATGGAACATAATATTTTGATGACTTTAACTCGAATCTACCCACAATTATTTTTTGTCACCGATTTTCAAAATATTGTCAAAATATGTTATGAAAAAAATAAGATCTGCATACTCAGTTTTTTCAATTGTCCACTAGTTTTCCCGAAAGTCGCCTTTTGTGATTTTCAGTACAAAATTGACGGAAAAAGTGGAAATTAAAAGAAATGTCGAAAAAACTCACTTTTCTTTAACAAATTAAAAGTTTGAAGTGGTGTAACTTGAAAATAATTCTATTAACTTTAGATTCAACAGTATCATTGGATAGAAGCATCCTTTAGGAATCATAAACATGCTATAGCATAATGATATTATCACTAGTTAGATTTTTAGTACCAAGGTTCGTTACTTGTCACAAAGCGTTACATATATGTAACACGGGGTAGATTCATTTCAGTAGATTTCAGCGAAGCGCTACAAGCGCGATCTCATATACTGTGAAAAAACAAACACCATACATTTGTTAAAATTCACGCTGAATGAAAAATAGTTTCAAGGCTTGTAGCTGATGATTTATTGAATAAAGTTGGTGGAAATTGCGTAAATTGTACGAAATGTTGTAAGTATGTTAAAGGAACATTGTGCTAGCATATGCGTACAGTATTGTTTGAGCAGCATAAAAAAGGGAATGTGAAAAGAATCTGATTTTTTCACATCTGGAAACGATTGGTTCGAAAAATTCTTAGGAAAAATGACAAATATTCATGAACAATTTGAAGAAAAAAAACCGGAAACATGCATATCATTTTATTAATACTATCTACTTATCTTTGCCTTTGCATTTTGTGAATATTTCAACATTTTTGAGAACTAAAATGCATCTTTTTACATCGAGCAGAAAAGGTTTGGGTACAAATTTAAGGACTTCTCCAAGGAAACAACAAAAAGGCAACAAGAACAGATCGACTTTGTAATATGATGCGTTGACGTTCACTGATAGTGCAAGTATTTATTCAAGTTTCAGTAAGCATTTGTATTTTTGCGCTCACAGCAGACTGATCATTTCACGAAAACGCTTTCAAATCAATCCATACATTGGCACCAAACGGATGTATGTGTTATACAGTTCAGCAACAGCTTATCGGATACGCATTCAAACGTCGTTTAAGTGTGAAGTCATTTCAAAGAAGTGTGTTCGGAATGTCGGCAAATACGATCCATATAAAATTCATTTGACAAACACTTGTGCACTCAGAATTTATTGGTATTAAGCTAATCTAGTATTTCAAATTGTGTTCATTACGCTATCTTGCAAGTTAAAATAGTGCGATTTAAAAAGAATTGAATCATTTGAAGTTCTTCACAAAAAAAAACAAAATTGATCTTCTGATCCGAAGATAAAAAAGTGATTTACTCTTCCGTTGACACATGCAGGTATAAGCAATTTAAAAATAACAAACAACCAATATTAGTTGTAGCTATTTTTCTTGATTTTCATTTTATACATATATGTATACAAATGTTGCATCAAGTCATTTGATTTTATTGCCATGCTGGAACTATATCCTAAAGTCGGTTATGCATTAATGGCTAGTGGTTTTGTTGCCTGTTGTTGTTTTTTCAATTTATGCAAATACATGTTAACCGTACAAAACAAAAGTCACCAGAACTTGAACGAAATCTCTCAAAACCGCTGATCTTTTCTTTCTTTTCGTCCCAAACAGCTTAAGAATGGTAGGAATCATGAAATTAACCACTTCTAATGGAAATGTTGCATCATTGTCAGCACAACCGAAAGATTTACTTGTGTTTATGGATTTCTTCGATGAGCTTAGTAACGAAAGACAAGTAAATAAAACTTGGAATTGTATTTTGAAACAACAATTTTTGTTTAACGTAAAAAAACATTAATGTTGATCATCATAACATCAATCAAAATTTCAGTACAAGTGCTTGCAAAGTGAATTGAAAATTCCCAATACAGATGTCAATACGATTGGTTTGAAACTCATTCAAGAGTCATCAAAGTACTATGCAAACATCGATACACTTTTGACTGAAATCAATATTTTGGCGCGCAGCTACATGATTTTTTTCAAAAATAGTGAGTGTTCATTTTGTTTGTAATAAACCCGTGTTGGATTCGATTTTCTTTTTAATCAAATTTAATTTATTTGTCGCCGCAGAAAATCCTAGGATATACAAAAAAGCCAAAGAGTTTCAAGTAACATGTTGCAAAGAAGCTACAACGATTCAGAAGTGTCCCGATTGCTACGAATTATGGAAAGAAGACAAATCAGAGTCACAAAAAGAATACTTCAAACTTGTATGCCCCAAACCACATCTGGTGGTATTCTATAAAGTAGATGGATTCCCGATTTGGCCGGCCAAACTGTTCTATATCAAAGACGGCTTGGCCAACGTTGAATGTTTTGGTTTGCAAACAGAAGATGACGTACTGCTCAGTCAATGTTTTCCATACTCGAACAAAATTACCCGTGAAAATGCAGACAATAAAAAAAAGCAAGAAAAACTCAACCGCGCATACAAAGTAATTAAAACTTATTTGCATATTAATTGCAATATATTTTATTATTTATTTTATTTCATTCAAAATCATTTTCGTTTTTCATTCTTCCAGGAAGTGGAGGAACATATCAAATTAATTGATGAAAAATTCGGTGCCGGTTCATTTGTTCATGCTCCATCGAAAATAACTGTTAGTAATTTGGAGCAACATTTAAAGGATATGTTCCCAGGTGTTTATGGACAAAGCTCAAAGACAATCGATGATTTCCAGACTCCAGTCACATCAACTGAAGCGCAACGTGAAACTGAGCAACCATTGTTCAGAGGACCATCTACGAGCAATGACTCAACTTCTTCCAGGCGTGATGTCAGAAGGAACATGAATAATTCAATGGCAAATGATCAATACACCAATAATTTGAATGATAGTTTGGATGACTCCGAAGAATTGGATAATAACGGTGATTCAACCATGAATGAGAATCCGCCAACGCTCGAAGTAAAAACCGAAGGTACACAGAAAAATGGTCGAAACCAAGGTATTCGAAAACGTCGGCACGGCGTTTACATAAGCCAAGCAAATCCATTTCCAAACAGAAAGAGCAGAGCCTCTGAATCGGGGAATTCGTCACGGACTGATGAAGAGGAAATCATAACGTCAGACGATGATGAAGGTGATAGCGAAGAGACAAATGCAACACCAGAAAGTAAAGAGAGAGTTCTCAAGGAGTACGAAAATGTCATCAAAAAAATCTTCGACCACAGAGCAAAAGTGGAAAAACTAGAGAAGCGAAAAGATAAGCTGGGATACATTCTTCTTGGAAAATAAACGGACCAGACATTTAACACATCTGAAATATACTTTTTTTTTTATTCACAACGAAGAATATCGAAAGAATTTTTTGTATTATACACACTAAAAAAATGAAATAAAATAAATTAAAAAAAAATGTCAATATCACCGACTGCGATTACAGCTGTATTTTATGATCAATAGATTCGAAAATAGAGACTCATCTGCATAGCCAAATATGAAGTTATTTTATACCAGAATATATTCATTATACTGTGCCACTCACTTTTGCAGAGTTGCATTATGAGATGGTCGATCCAATCTCCAACAGAGGTGTGAAATGATCAAGATACTTCCCGAATAATCGGAAATACTTTGATAATTTCTTCCCACAAATTATTCGCGCATCGTGCTCAGATGGCGATTCAGCTAAAGGCAAAACAAAAACAATAAACAGATCTGTGACTTTGATCTGATTTATTTAAATTCTACTTTACCTCAACATAGAGAAAAAAGGTCAATTTTTATGATGATAAATAAAACAAAACATGGATCCATGTTGCAAACGTTGAAATTATTCAAAAGTGTGACACTGGCAATAAATTACATTAGCTATGCTATGGATATTCCCAAATGGTAAAAGGTGAATTAAAAACACATTGGTTCACAAGTCACATGTAAAGCGTATTAAATGTGATTTCCAATCAATTTATTAAATTGTGTATTCTACAGAATAAGAATTTGTAACATTCCAGTTGAAAAAATGTTCTTCGAAATGTTTGCATATTCACATGATCTACTACTGGGAAAATCCACTTTCTTCACCAATTTGTGTTTTATTTTTGTCTTAAATGCTAAAAAAGGTTACATTTATACATAAATTAAAAAGCGATTCAAACGGATTTTCGAATGAAGGAACTTTGTGAATTAAATGAATCAACTGATGTTTTCCGGGCCTGAGTGGTCGTGAGAGCCGTGTCCATTGGAGTCGGGCGGATTGCCATCGTCGGGGTTCTTCTTTTGATTCTTCTTCTTTTTCTCAACGTGGCCGAAACAATGCTCACACTCGTCATCGTCCTCCTCCGATGAACTCTCGCCGAATGCCAACGGTTTCTGGTAGATGCAACAACCTGAAAAAACGAAGTTAGAATAAAATTAAACTTTTTATCCATAATTGATATCATATTTGTCACGTTTTTTTCCTCCAAATTAAAATTAATTTTTGAATATCAATGAAATAGGAAATTCACTGAAAACTCACATTTGGACTTCTTTTTGCCCATATTTTCATTGTCCACCGTATCTGAATTCCATGACACTTTTTTCTCGGCCGATGTTCGACGTAGATTTAGACGTAGCACTGGAGCATCCTAGATTATTTTTGAAACAAAAAAAAATGAAAATACATTTGATTGAATGAATAATTTAATAAATTTCGTATTCAATCGGATAAACGAACATAGAAAGCAATTTCATTGGAAAAGTGTACACATTGTTGCTATGTTTGCTAATAAAATCAGGCCGTGATATCAAATATAAAACCGAGCAATTTTGCTAACTAAGTACAAACAATTCAAAGACGCTCTTATCATATTTACATAACATTTTCACTTGTAACAAGTAAGTAAGTGCGTTGTGTCGACATTTTTTTGGGCGTTCAATATGTTTCTTTTTCTCATTTTCTTTGTTCTATTTCTCGGTTTTGCTGCATTAAAAGCATAATCAATTTCCATATTCTCTTCTAATGTCTATGCATCGACTGTTGTACAGCTCGATTTCGATTTTGGTGGGAAGAAGAAGAAGTAGGTCGGCATTGTTCAACTTTTTTTGTGTTGAGACATTTTGTGACAGAGTGCGCAAGTTATCTTGTGCGTCATTTGTTTACAGTTCGGGATTTCATTACAGAGTTCAATCGAATTTCAAGAATTCAGTAGATAGACAAAATTGAATTCGATTTCATGCGACTTTCACTGAGTTACATTCTTTGTGGCGCTATTCGGTTTACATCGTATTAAATGACGTTCAAGTTCAATGTTTGTGATTCTCATCAGAGAATTTCTGGGTTACATCAATATCTGGCTTTAACTTGATATGAAGCGAGCGACTGACGTCACAAAATTCAATTGCATTTATTTGTTTTCATTAAATTTGTATTTTGCCAAACAAACGCGTGGTAATAAGAGAGATTGTGCAGAGAACCAGCTCAATATCGATTTACTGTTGTTTTTCTCTTTTTCGCATGGAGCTGTGTTTGGTCGTAGTTTTCAAAAATAGATACAAATAATGTATATGTGTATGATATAATGAACCACAACACACATTCCATGTCGAAGCCAACAAACATATATAGTCTATACACGAAAATATGAAAAACAACTTGCTAGTCCTATCCATGGTGCATTGACATGGATGCCGCAAAAAAGAACAACAACAACTTATCTCGCGATACGAAATATTCTATGGGGACTATCAGCCATAAAGTTGGTTCATTACGAGGTGGTGTTTTTGGTGTGTCTTGTAATTTTTTCTCTCCATCAATCATTTTGATTGGTGTCCGAAGGATTGGCCTAATCCACATCACATCTACACCATATAATCAAAATAAATTACAACTTTTCGATGCAAAGCACATTCAGAATTTTCTTATCGTTTTTTTTTTTTATTATTTGCTCCAAAAAGTTGTTTACAAAATGTTCATTGAATAATGTTTCGTGTGCGTAAATCGTTGATTTTTGCATCGTCATACTCAAGAATGTCTCTAAGAATTTCGTCGGTGTGTTGACCTAGCAATGGTGGAGCGGTTCGTGCTGTGTTGGATGAATCACTGTATGTGACCGGCGGTCCAACGACTTTTATTTCACCTCCAGTTGGGTGCGATAATGATTTGACTAGACCGATTTCTTTGATATGCGGGTCATCAAACACCTCAGCTATGCTGTTGATTGGGCCGACTGGAAATGGCGCATTTTCAAACAATGACATCCAGTGTTGTGACGTCTCATCGATGAATATATCGGAAAGAATCGATATCAGTTCGGCTCTATGCTTGACGCGTTGAGCGTTATTGATGAATTTCGGGTCGGTTGGAATGTGTGGGATGTTTAGATAGTCGCAAAGCGCTTGAAATTGTAAATCGCTACCCGTGCCAACCGTTAAATAGCCATTTTTCGTTTTGAACGCCTCATACGGAACGATCGATTCGTGTGCTGTACCCCATCGTTTGGCCTCTTTTTGTGCATTTAGATAATTGGACGCAACATTTATCAAACTTGCAACTTGAGTCGATAGCAAATTGACATCGATTTTTTGCCCTTTGCCAGTCTTCATTCGTTGCAGCAATGCTGCCATAATGGCACCGTGTGCGTATAATCCAGTGGCTAAATCAGTGACGGCAACACCCACTTTAGATGGTGGCCCATTTTCAGCGCCCGTTATATGGAGTAAGCCACCCATTGAAGCCGCGATAACGTCGTAACCGGGACGTTTTGCATATGGACCAACCGCACCATAACCAGTAATGCTGCAATAAACTATGGCTGGATTAACTTGACTTATGTGTGCATAGCCTAAATTATATTCGTCAAGTTTGCCGGGTATGTAATTTTCCACCAAAACATCACATTTCCGCGCTAAATCGTAGAGAATATCAGCGCCGTGTTTCAAGTCGATACAACAGCTGCGCTTGTTGCGATTGTTTGCCAAAAAGTAAACCGAATCTTTGGAGTTTTTCACAAACGGTGGACCCCATTTGCGTGATTCATCACCGCTGCCCGGTCGTTCGATCTTTATCACATCCGCACCCAAGTCAGACAATATCATCGTACAGTATGGACCAGCCACTAGATTTTCGGCAAAACAATTTATTTCAATTCAGTTTCATGTTTTGTTACAAAATTCCAAAATGTCATTTACCAATTCGAGTTAGATCTAGCACTCGAATCCCATCCAACGGATATGGCTTGTTTGGCTGTGTGTGTTCAGTGATTGTGGTGGTGGTGGCGGTGGAAGAATATTTTGTGCGAAGATTCTGTTGACGTGCATTATTATTGAAAACAACAGCCAATTTAGCAAAACGTCTTATCGTGAACATTGCGACACTAATTTGAACGAACCGAATACGTACACCATGAAACGAAATAGATCAATAAAATTGACTAACTGAAATGACGACAAACTAAATCACGACGACGACAACACACTGATTCTTTTTTTATAAAAATGTTAACACCACCTTTTTTTCTATAGCGATAGAATAATCGTGACTGCTAGAGGCAAACGCTGCTGTCAACAAGAAAACTGCTGACATGGGTGTGAGTCTAGTTGATACCAATATATAAATACAGATGAGATAGTCAAACAGATACACACTCACAAATGACGTTTGTGATTAAACGTATTTCGTCAGTTGTTCGACCGTCCGAAAGAGAGAGAGATCAAAAGTGCCAATTGCGTTTTTCTGATATTGACACCGATTACGGAATTGAACTGTCAAAAGTTCACACATGCATCGCTAATAATACACACGATCAATATCATTTAATTAATGGATTTTGCTAAATCCCATTTAAAATTACAAAACAAACGGCCTAACGGTTATGACTAGTTGTTATTATTCAATGATAATATGACTAGTTGTTATTA
>NW_022595253.1:208254-301097 GCF_009176505.1 Sitodiplosis mosellana | reverse complement strand
TTATTATTCAATGATAATATGACTAGTTGTTATTATTCAATGATAATTGGAGCGTCGCCGAAAATTTTCCAATTTTCTCCCCTCATTTAAATGTCATTCACTCACATTCACACACGTTATGTAAATACGTTTTTTGATGGAAAAAAAACTCATGGTTCTATATGAAGACAATGAACATTCTCGAATCGATACCGAAATTATTCACTTTTTTGGCCATGGTTGTATTGCGTGTTTTCCAACTTCATCTCTCTTTTACACTCATGACATTCTATTTTTTTTTCGTCTTTTTCGATTGATGTTTCTGTTATTGTTGTTGTACATTTGAAATGGTACAAGTCTAGACGCATCTATATTACCTGATCGGGTATTTCATCTGGTGTGAGAATTTGTGTCTGTGATCCAGTCGGTGTTACATCCGATAAAGCTGTTGCTGATCTTGCTTCCATTTTGCTGAAATGTGCGATTGTTCGCCTAATTCACCGTTTTATTGATAATTTATGGCTTTGAATAATAAACAACAAATTGTGTTGTGCACTTTGCTAGCAAACTAGTGTGAACCGATTGTAGTGAGCAATGTTTTGCGTCTGATTCATGGATGGTCAACGCAACACACATTTATATGTGGGGAACTATGTGAAAAAACAAAAGGATTGACATTTTTGCACAGAAATTTCTCTCATTCATGTATCTGACACACGGCGTGGTGAGAGAGAGAAAGAGAGAGAGAGAGAGAGAGAGAGAGAAAGAGATTTCGAGAGCAGTGTGTAATTTGCTAAACTAGTTCTGTTCGGCAGAATGAACGATAGATGGCGCTACTGTCGATTGGCCACAGCTTCATGTAATTTTTATTAATAGAACCATTTTAGGCTTAAAAATGGGAAAAAATCATCTTAAACAATTTATTAATGAAATGCCAATGAATTATTTTTTTCCTAAAACACATTTCAAAATGGACTTTTTATTTTCACACAAGTTTAATTCATCTTCTTTGCACATTTTTGACAATTTGATGCGGTTTGAAGTAGAACAAACGAGAAAAATGCACCAAGCAAGAAGCAGCAAGGAAAAGTCAACAAAAGTCATTGCGGTGTAAACGTTATCGTTGTCAAAGTGGTTTTTTCTGTAAAAAAAAATCCTCATTCGTATGCAATTTCAATGACAATTAAATTGATTTCGAAGGCCTATATGGCGACAACACAACGGAAAGTTTTTCTTCTTCATTTGTCGCTCGATATCTCTGTCTGTCTCGTTTTAGCATAGCAACATTAGTCGAACTGTCAAAAAAATTTGACATCAGTCGCACGATTGATGCATAAACACAACAACGTACTATTAACATATTTTCTTGATGAAAAATCCGCAAACGCTCGAAAATCCACCAAAAATACGACCGTTTGATGCGATTAGTGAAAGAAATGTGGAAAAAGTGGAAATTCGACTGAAAAATGTGCTAGAATTGTGGTGAATGGACCGCTAAAAACGGCAATTAATACAGCGAACACTTAACCTTAAATCATCTCATCATTCTGTTTATGCAAAACAGTTTGTTATTTAAGTCATTTTAGTTTGTTTTTTTCTTTACCGAAAAAAGTCTGACCAATTTTGGTTCGTTTATACTGGAAAAGGTTATCCAATAAACAGCAGCCGTAGGTTGTGAATTTTAAAAGTTTTAAAAACATAGTTCACAATGGATCAAATGCTACCGAGTCCAGGGTTCTCAATACCCAGCATCGGAACACCGTTCCAGCAGTTGGAAGAGGACCAAACAATTATCGCAAACAATCCATATTATGCACAAAATGCAATTCATCCGCCGACTGGGTTAACGCCAGTCGGTATGGGCAATGCCAGTACAAGCAACAATGGCGTTGGCAGCAGCGGCCTTAATACAAATGTTAACGTTGAAACATCCACAAGTGCAACATCGAGCTTGCCGTCACTCATGAACACACCGACAAAGGCCAACAGTTACCAACCCAGCTATCAACCACCACCACAGAGCCTCATGCAACCACAAACACCGGTTTGTATACAGAGAGATGTTTTTGGTGTAATTTTTGCAGCATTTGGAATTTATGAATTTTTGATTTTGTTTTAATAGCAAAGTTTGATGTCGCCAATGGTGCCGATGACGGAACGTGTTAGCGAAAATGTGCCCAGCGTAAATGTTCATCCTATGACACCGATGACACCCGGCTCACAAGATCCCGCTATTTTGCCTCAATTACAGTAATGTCATTGAATTTTATTTACACGCCGGTTTCAATTGTTTTCATCAAATGTGCAATTTGGTTCCAAGCATGTTTTTCATCTCTTGAAAATTACACAGTACACAGAATCGTGCTCTCAAAAGTAAATTTCAAGAAATTGCGTTGAAATTGGACCAAATAATGCATTATGATGAATGATGACACCAGATTTTCCACTGAAATTTTCGTTCCAACCCATTTTTTATCAACCATTTTTTTATTTCTCTTCTTCTATTTCCTCCACAGAAACATTGTGTCAACGGTGAATTTAAATTGTAAGCTTGATCTTAAGAAAATTGCATTACATGCCCGTAACGCTGAGTACAATCCAAAACGTTTTGCTGCCGTAATTATGCGAATACGTGAACCGAGAACGACTGCCTTGATCTTTTCATCGGGGAAAATGGTGTGTACGGGTGCGAAGAGTGAAGAAGATTCCCGTTTGGCCGCCCGCAAATATGCTCGAATTATACAAAAGCTCGGTTTTACGGCGAAATTTTTAGATTTTAAAATACAAAATATGGTCGGCAGTTGCGACGTTAAATTTCCAATTCGATTGGAGGGTTTAGTTTTAACACACTCTAAGTTCAGTTCGTATGAGCCAGAATTGTTTCCGGGTCTTATTTATCGTATGGTCAAACCAAGAATTGTGCTGTTGATTTTTGTGTCGGGCAAAGTCGTACTTACCGGTGCCAAAGTTCGTCAAGAAATCTACGATGCATTCGACAACATTTATCCAATTTTGAAGAGCTTCAAGAAACAATAGGAAAAGTAAAGATGACATCGGTGATTTGGTGCGGCTAACATATGACACACACGCAAATAAAACAAAACAAAACAAAACCAAACACATCAACATTTCGATTAGACTAAATAAGGAGGCCCCTTAGCAGTACACACACACGTCGGTCTTTTTTTGACTTAATCATCATTAATTTTTATCTCGTAATGTCGTTTAGTTTAATTAATAAAATTACAAAAACAACAAAAAATGGAATAAATGATTATTTCACGAAGAAAATTCCCATGCAAGAAAAAAAAAACGAACCTAAATTTATAAATTATATTTGATTATTTTTAACCTTTAGTTGAATTCAATAGAAATAATAAAAAAAAACGACCATCATGAACAAAATGAAACAAACGGACTTCTTTTTTATTTCCTGATTTTTCGAACCTGGTAAAAATCAGGTGGACTTTTTATTATTGTTGTTGTTATGAAAGAGAGAGAGAGTAAAATAAATTGAAGCTGAAATAGCGGATGCTGCTACGATGCATTTACAAACATTTCGACATGATGTTGCTCAAACTTTCGAACGCAATCTTCTCCGTGATATTCTTCGTCTTGATGTTTTCGTCTTGTTTTGTGATTAAAATCGTTTCACCTTCATCCTTCCAGCCGTACTTTTTCACCCAGTGATTGAATGCGTTGCCTAGAATTGACAAAAAATGATAGAAGAACATTAGATTGACAAAAAATAGACTTTTCTCCTCCTCATTCAGAACACATACCATTAATATCTCCGAGCAATCGCTTCAAGTAATCGGCCGAGATAGTTTGGAATGTGATATTGACGACATTACAAACGAATTTCCGGATGGAATCGAAGAAACCGTTGACATTCACAATCAAATCGGGTGTCGATAAAATCTTTGACCAGAACAATTCAAAGTCGCATTTCTCCAGAATGTCGGCCAATTCGATGATATCGCTGATGGTTGGATCTTCAACTTGAGCGGGCAACAACAGACACTTGCACAGCGTAAAATCAGTGTGTGGCAAATTGGTGAGTGCTTTGAGCAGGATCAAGTTTGTGATTTCCAAGTTCAAGAGAGTCGGATCGAATTGGTATGATTTCAGCACGGCCAAATTCACTTCCAACTCGTAAGTATTGCCTTTGGCCTGTTCGCGCACATTATTCTCCAATGTTGGCAAATGCTCTGGATTGTATCTAAAACGAGGAAAACACGACATTTTTAGCGAATTCAAGTAAATTTTACATGCAAATTTACAATACGGTATAAATTGTGAGGTTATGATATCAAACATACAGTGCATGCATAAGAAAAACTAGGAATAAATCATGAAAACACTCACCTTTCAATAGATTTAAGGATATCTTGGATTGAAAGCGGACTCTTGTTTGCCATTGTGATTAATTTCTTTTTGAATTCTTGTGTAATTAAACAAATGGAATTGATTGCAAAATTGTATCTGCTA
Source organism: Sitodiplosis mosellana (assembly GCF_009176505.1). NCBI lineage: Eukaryota > Metazoa > Arthropoda > Insecta > Diptera > Cecidomyiidae > Sitodiplosis > Sitodiplosis mosellana. Next base: position 296,627 of record NW_022595253.1, on the reverse strand, counting down.
GCAGGAAAGCACACTCACACAATTTCTATGGATATAAAATGGAATTGACGTGGTTTGCTGTCAAACACACACACAAATTCGCTGTCAAATGGCATTCATTTGACACGCGCCAACTTCACAATGATTGCAAACGTTGTTTCTAACGTTTTGGCAACACTGACTGAAATGCTGTGACTTGTTGATTTGCTGAGGGAATAAATTCTGTTGCAATCGAATTGAAAATGAAATAAAATGACGTTTTTTACAAAATCAATTTTTTTTTTATTGATTTTCCATTAGTTCCATAGTTTGAGAGCTTGAAGCGCGTTTGATTCACGCATAAATGACAATTTGTTACATTTCAAAAAGAACAATTGAATCAGATGACCGAACAAATAGTAGGCATCGAATAAAAAAAGTCCATTGATTTTATGATACATGATGTCGATAATTGGTATTGGGTATTGACTATTCGTGGCCGCCTTTCTTCGATTCGTATCCCTTCTTGTGGCCACCTTTTTTTCCACCTTTTTTGTCATATTTGTCATGGTGATCGTGGTGTTTTTCATGACCATGTTTACCTTTATGGCCCTTGTGTTCGTCGTCATAATGTCCCTGGAAAATCGAAAAAAAAAAACGAATTTAGTATAAAAATGGGAATGTTGAAATTTTTCTTCTCTTGCATTCTTCAGAGATAAACCAAAAATAAAATCTATGGTAAAGTATGGCAACAACTGTACATTTTCATACATTTTAGTACAACTAATCAAAATTGCTTACCTTCTTATGGTGGCCTTTCTTGCCTGAAAAAGGGAATTTTTTTTTATTATTAGTCATATTTCAAGAGATATATTCCAAACCCGTCAATTCATATTGAGATGACCTCGTGACGATTTATATCAATATAAAAATTGACAATTCTCTTCAAATTTGCACCGTAAAAAATTCCGAAATTTATCGATTTGTACTCACCTTCGTGTCCCTCATCATAACCTTCTCCCTTCTTCTCGCCTTTCTTGTGTTCGCCCTTTTTAGATTCATGGAACTCATGTTCGCTGCCATATTTCTTGTGATCACCTTTTTTCTCTTCCGAATCCCAGAATTTCTTCTCTTTATGGAAATCATCTTTATTGTGATGCGCTTTGAATCCCGTGGTTTTCGATCCCTTCTTGTGGTACTTCTTATGGCCATGTTTTCCACCTGGTTTTTCAATTACAAAAATATCAGTTGTTTTTTTCTCTAAAAAACACATACAAATCATAATCACTTGCCTTTCGAGCCCTTTTTCTCTTCGTGATGGTCTCCATATTCATCTTCTTCGTCGTGTCCACCTTTCTTCTCGTCATGTTCCTGTTGATAGAAAACAGTTTCCACTTTAGAATTTTTGACTAGAACAAATCGCAATACTCATCCAAATTAAACGAATGAGCGTGGTTATTGGCATATGAAGCACTCTCAGATATAAAACTCATACACTCATACATGGTTCGACAAAACCATCAAGTATATGAGGAAAAAAACGTATTTGGAAAAAAAAACACAGGCTTAAGCTGGCATAACTGTTTTAATATTGTCTGAACAAACCTCGTCGAAGTGATGTTCTTTGTGCTCTTTATCAAAGTGACCCTTTTTGCCTTCATCGTGTTCTTCCTTGAAACGAAAAAAAAATGAAGAAAAAATGATAAAATGTTGAGCAGAGAATATTGGAATTTTGCTTGTATTGCACTTTTCTTCCATATTTCAAGGTAGAAATCTATGATGAAATACGGCAAAAAAAACTGCAATGTTCTGCGACCGCTACGCAAAAATCAATTACTTTTTTGTGATAGCCTTTTTCGCCCTTGTGGCCTTCGTCATCGAAATGATCGCCCTCCTCTTTTTCACCGCCATCTTCTTCAAATCCTTTCTCTTCCTCCTCTTTATGACCTCCTCGAACTACCAATACGGATGCTATTAGTAGCAAAACCATTAGTTGCCATCGTTTCAACCCGATCATTATTCCGGTATCAGACTATTTAATTCACTATAAACACACTTGTGCTATCAAAAACCACGTGGTCCACTTAAATATAATTCCACTTCTAGTCTCATTCAGTTTATGTCTTGTTATTTTTTTCTATCTCCTTTTCACTCAATCAATTTTTGAACTTAACCACAGAAGTAAACGAAAATACACAATTTTACAACTAAAAATATTTCTAACAAAAAAAAAGCCACACACAAAGTTGACGAAAAATACAAATGTTGTCAATACAAAAATCTCAGAATAAATATTCACACAGTCCGAGCATGGTTGATTGTGATTTGAAAATGTGCTCGATTGGTGCGGTGTCTTATGAATTTATAGTAATTGTGCACGAATGCGATGTTTTCGTCGCCGTCAAAACGGTGTGCGTTATATTTGTTGGTGGGAAATTTGAGCGACTATGCTGCTCCACCAGCTCAGACTCTCACACACAATGCGAATCGTTGTCATTGTGACCGATGAAAGAGCGAGAAAAAAACCGCAATGTTGAACTTAAGAAGACAAAAAAAAATCAACAACAACAAATTCAGCAACGGGGCATTAGAATTGTATGTACGAGTGACGAGTGTAATTATTCGTCAGTCGTATTTGTGACATTGTATTCGAAATGCGTAACGGAATGGCGTACGAAGTGTACGTGACCATTTGCCGTTTACAAATCCAAATACGACAATTTAATGTAATGCAAAGTCACCGAGAGAAAAAAAAAACGAATCTGGAAAAATTCATGCTTCAATAGCGTGAATGATGAAAGTGCTACTGCTCGTTTTCTCAGTCTCTGTTTCTATCTCTCTTTTGTGCGTATTACAATTTGAATATCGGCATTTGCCAATTGATTTTTAATTGCACAAAAAAAGAGCTAGATAGATTTCGATGCATAAAATTATGCCTATTGTGAATTGAGTAAAAAAAAAGGCTGAACATGTTATTGTTGTTGTTTTTTCTGGAGTCGATATGGCCGTGTGTCTTGGTTGCCTGTGCCGAAGACCCCGCTATCGCTGCTGTGTTAAATAGACATTGGTCAATAAAATAATTGATTTCGATACAAACGAACTGCCGTCTAATTTAACATTGTAAGAATTTTACGCTATTGAATTTGCACAAGTCCCGTTCGCACTGCTAATGCTCGACCCAGTGCGATCTGAACTTTATTCAATTGATTTTGATGGCCGAAAAAAACTCATTTACTGAAGCTGAAGAGAAAAAAACAAACAAACGTAGGCTCAATCACAATGGAAAACAAGAGAAACATCGAAATCAAGGTGAATTTCATGCATTTCGCCATGTTCAGTACGCGTAGTCGAATGGACTCCATTTCGTTGGCCATATATAGGTGGCTTAGGCCAACCGAAAAAAAAATGAAGAAGAAACAAACATCTCGATTTAATTTAAAGCATACACAAATCTGCTCTAACTCGAAAAAACGATTATATTACTCCGAATAACACACATGCCTGCTGAAAATTGCTGAACCACTTAAATTAAATGGAATTCGGCTCGAGGACAAGTCACAGATATAGATGTTTTAAATGGTTGCAACTTTATTCTTGCAAATTTTTTTCCTTTCTTTCTCGTTACCATTCTGAAGATTTTTAAAGTGCACAATTACAATAAACTATCCAATTGATTAGCTTAATTTCTGGCTTTTGTACTTCAGTGCTGGCCGTACAAAGACAACCGAAGCCTCCGGAAAACGAAGAAAGAACAAAAAAAAACAATTGATGATAAATATAACAACTTAACTAACTAATTAATGCCTTTTTCAGAAACACTTATACTCTGCTGCTCTCTATCCTTTGCTTTATTTTGCTTTATGCTCTTGCATTCGTTGGCTTTAGTTTCTTCTTTTCGTTTTGTTTGTTGTTTTTTTTTTCTCTCGACAAAAATGGAAATATGAAAATATGAACAGGCCGGCTTATGATTTGACCCCTTGTATTCATAACTTAAAATCGCTTAAAAATCTTCTCATTTGGCTTTCACTTGTGCATGCTGAATTTTGTTGAATTGATCTCGATATGTGAATAAATTGCTCGAGAATACTCAGATCACACTATGGCCTATGATTACACCTTTTGTGCAGCACCAGCACCAGCACCGGCCGTAGTATTGCAATAAGATTACATACACCACATAATTCGACTGTTTGGTTTGAAGTTTTTTTTTTCTCTCTTTACCTTCCATCTATATCACAGTCGATACGCACACACCGAGCTTGAACTGATGAATACTTACAAGTTATTATAAGCACTTTAGTAGATAATGGAGATAAGTATTTAAAAATAAACGATTTCTACTAAATTTGTTTTTCTCTCGCATCGGCTTCTTGTAATGATAGCAGCTAAGAAAAAGAAAAGTTTCTTTTCTCCGTCGAAGAGTGCATGCAGAGTAAATTGTCTAAATCAAAGTATAATTGTACTTGAAAGGGGTTTTACAGAAATCATATGACTCTTCTGTGCACGGATAAGGTAGCAGTTGACCTTTTGGAATGGAATGAAACAAGTGAAAGAACGGAATTTTACGATTCCATGTGTATTTTATGCTCGGTGAATTTGATTTGGTTCACTGGAAAAACTTATATTTCTGATCATCGTGAAAAGCATTCACCTGGAACAACTGCTCTGAATTTATGATGATGAATCGAAAGAAGAACAAAAATATGATTCCATTCTATATTCTATATTCTTTATTCAAATCAATGGCATCATTCAGCTCACCATAAATACAATACGAAATCTTTGAATTTGTCTTTCACTCTCTCTCTCTCTCTCTCTCTCTCTCTCTCGCTTGAAATGTTTCGAAAGAAAAATCAGAAATCTGCCTAACGAATATAGAATCAGGAATGAAACTTATTTTTTCAATCATTTTGCGTGGGCATTGAAAAACCGTTTAATTTTTAAAAAAATCCCACAATTGGCCCCGATAAGACAGGAAAATCGGTCCGAAATTTTTATATAACATTCATCGAAGAGGGAAAGTAACGGTGATGCATGAGAATTTGAATTTATAAAACGATCACACCGACAAATAGAACGATTGTCATCGTCGTCGCCGTGTTTCCAACCGAATTGTGTCCATGTGTTTGTGTATATGTTCGATAAAAGAATTTACAAATTGATTACAACTTTGCACATTATGTAATGAAATGATTTTCCGTTTGTCATCCTTCGTTCCCGCGCCTGCGAATGAATCACTGCCTGTCGTTGAGTGAATGGGAAAATACGAATTTCAAACCAACGATTGTAAACGAAAATTCAAGTAGAATTTAATACAGTAGAAGTCATAATATCATATTGATGTAAGCCATGAGACAAAACGTGCATTTACAAAAGGAATAAAGCGAAAGAAAGCAGAAAATAAATTTGTCAGAGCTATATGTATGTATAATTGGAGGGTTATGTATGTAAACACAATGATGACAAAATGTTTGAATACAGCAGAACGAACAAAAAACAACAACAACAACAAAATCCGTAGCCGTCGTGTGTGTATACATTGCACAAGGAAGATTGTTTGTGTCTCTTTTGTGCTGTGTGAGTGATATGAGGAGTGATGGCAAATATGTGTTTGTACGTGTGTTGTTTGTATGTGACAACACACAATACACTCCGCCCATATTTGCTTCCCGATGGAATTCGGAATGGCGCATCAATGTAAATAGAACCGTGTGTTTCGGGTCGTTCGAGTGTGAGCAACGTTTTTTCAACAACAACAACAACAACATCTGCACAAATCTCTGTGCGTGTACCAGCGCAACCGAACCATTGAATGTCACATTCATTGAGATTTACTTGGGGATTTCACACACATCCATTCAGCCACCACAGTCGACGCCACCGTCAACCAACAACAAATATGATTCACGTGACTCTACGTTCCAGCTATTATCGGGCGCTTAGTTATCCAATCTATTGCTTCTCGGAAATTGCTCACTCGTTCTCACTCTCTCTCACCCCGGTTCTCATCGCCGGAACAATAGTACATGTTCTGCGTTTAACATTCGCTATTATGATTTCTTGCATTGTATTATTTTTGTTGCGGAAGAGTCAACCCACACATCGTTTAAATGCTCATTTTTCATCTTCGTTCCACGTATCGATGCCTTTTGTATGCATTGACAATATAGACGTCGATTTACAAATGTTATTCCCCATACGCATACACAATGTGTGCAGAAAGTGTTTTTGTATGGCTTGAAATTATCACATTGGTTTATTATTTAAACGCTCGGTGTGGCTTCTAATGGACAGCGAATGTGACACAAATTTATTATTCTCTATCCCGTTAAATAGATATCAAATTATCACAAATCATTTTATTACATCCCTCCCTCTCTCGCTCGCTCGCTCGCTCAACGCAAACATTTGCGCTTTGATTCTCTAAATTGATGAAATGCAATACTTTGTTGACTTATCTTCCTGATTGAATATATGAGTTGATTTTGATTTACATATTTGTTTTTCTCACTCGAAATATGGCATTTGCTGTTGGATTCAGCGTACGCAACCACACCCCGTGTTTCAATCGCAAACTAAATACGAATGGCAGTGGCGTTTTACCAAACAATTTCATGTTAAATTTCACTCGAAATGTAAATATGAAGAAAAAAAATGCAACCAAAAACCGCTCATGAATGCAACGAGTCCACTGTGGGATTGAGCTCGCATCCAACAACAACCAAGTTCAAATGGTTAAATGATTTTCTTTTCAACGCTTTTCGAGCATTTCCCTTGAAATGCTGATTAAACAATTAGCAGCTGCTTTACAGACAAAATTCATATTTTCAAATCAAACAAAAATTGAAATGAGGATTTGTTTTGAGTGTTGAGAGCTTGGGCTTGGGATTGGGTTTTGAATTTATTCGCTGATTAAATTGAAATAATAACTTGATTCGCTTTGCCACGCAATTTGTCGGCTTTGACGAACAGTCAGCCTCGAAAATGATTTGACCCGCAGAAACTTGGGTAGATTGTTCAAATGGCCCGACCAACGAGTGCTAGATGTTTCCATTTGGACAGAACCACAGTACAACAGAAAAAGAAATTGTTCCTTTCGTGTGTTGATTTATACGAAAAAGATACGTTCATCTGTCGATCAACACAATATCTCCTAAGCAAATACTCAACAATCGAAAAAAGCGAGCCAAAAAAGCAAAATTGACGGAAATGTTCATGAAAAATTCAATTGCATTAATTCACCAATGGGATTTGGATTCTTTCTTTCTTTTCTCGATGGAAAGTGATTTGGTTTGTGGCTATTTGTGTTTTGAATGCGTGTCTCTCTCTTTCCATCATCTGTGAATCGTGATCGAACAACAATGGACAAACTTAGTTAATCGTTTTTGCATTGGCATCGAATAGAGCGAGAGAGAGAGAGAGAGAGAAAAATACACAGTGGTAGCCTTCAAAATACAAATATTTCAAATTCAATAAAAAGTTTTGTTCATATAATACCAATGTAATTCTTCGGTCGGTTTAGAAAGACACAAAATGAGAATGAGCGAGAGAGAGAGAGTGTGGCGACTTTAGTGGCTGTAAAACGTCGAGTCTCAAGTGCAACGTTCGACATCATCGGTTGTGATAACGGGAATCAATTTTCAAATGTAAATAAAGCGAACGTATAGACAAAAGGCTGTGCGAAATAGTTTCGGGTCGAGAAACCCATTTTCCAAACGTCGTCAGTAGTATAAAAATACAACAAAAACAATAGCCACATACAGTAGCAGCAAATTGTTTCGAGCAAAAACGAAGATTGTGAAACAGGCAAAGCGAAAGAGAGTGAGATAGAGAGAAAGCGAAGAACGTGCTAGAAACTTGGAAGTGAATTTTTGTGGTTTAAGACAAACGACAAGAAAACCGAATCGACAAAGAAACAAAGGAAATCGACAAAGACGTTTCGCTTCATTTGTCATTGTTTAGTTAGGACTAAAGTCATCAAATGATTGAATAAAAGTTTATATACGCATGAAAATAATGAGTATCAACAAGGCTTGTGGCTCAACATTGAGGGTTTTTTTTTTGGTTGTGCTGCAAAAGTACATCATCAAATATTTATTTATCAATTTTGGAAATTTGTTCGCGTTGAAATGTTGAGAGAAATGAGAGAACGAGCACACCCATTTGGTTGATGACAGGCTGCTTATTAAACAACGACAATGTCATCCTCTCGCCAACGTACTCGAGACGTTGTTAATTCGTCGATTATTTGGAAATTACATTCATTAGAGCGCCTTAAGATTCTTCGAATCAGATCTCATACGCTCTCACTCTCTCTCTCTCTCTCTCTCTCTCTCTCTCTCTCTCTCTCTGTGTGTGTGTGTAAGGGTTTATTTAGCAAACAATTTTAACTGGAAAACGCTTTTAAATTGCTCGCATTTTTGCGGGTGGTCTTGCAATTCAACACTTCAGCACGAGCTACCAATTTATAATGGATTGCACATGTGCCATGGCAAAAGAGGCTAAGAGAGAGAAAATACCATCCAATTGCAGTAAATATGGAATTTTTCTTGATAAAAACAGCGCTTTTGCCTTGGTACATTACTTTTTGGGTGAAACTCAATTTCGGTGAAAATTGTTGTATTTTCTATAAAAACAGAAAAATCAACTGAATCGCAATTAAAAATTTATTTCTTTTGAATAATAAATTAAATTATGCAAAACCGTATAAAAAGTCGGTGACGCGTGAAAAGAACAAAACAACGTGGAAAAAAAGTTGGTGCAGCACAACAAAAAGTGGTGCGATATTCGCTTGGCAAAAGACATGGCAGCTTCAATTTAATTCAGAATGGAAGCTTCGAAAAAAAAAACTGGTGATTTAATGACGATGGATGGCATGGAACGGATGGATGAAAAAAAAACAACAGCGATGAATTTTAACGTGATAATAATCTCGCTCAAATTCTTTCAATCGAAACGTACACAAAATATGACTCGAGCGTCAGCCGAGAAACAAAAAAGTCATCACATCAACAATATGGAAAAGGTGGCAACTTAACAGAATTCTCCATATAGCTTAAGATTGATGTATGTATATAGCGACGAGAGCGAAGAAAATTGAGACGTAATCACGATTTCACGACTCATTCTCAGGCAACCGGATAATACATACAAATATACTACATAAAACACGTTAAATAACATTAATTTAGATATTATGGAATTAGGCGACGAGCAGCACATAGTAGAACAACGCACGAATCGACGGTCGTCATCGGTGCTGTTGTCGTCGTCGTAGTCGTAGTCTATCGGATTGAATTGTAAATCAGGAAACGCCCCAACACAACGCTATCTCTCGTCACAAGAACCGACAGCTGAATTCCTAAATAATAATGAGAAAATCAAATAGAGAGAACTACGAAGCACCATCATTGACCATTCGAAAAGCTGTACAGTGTTGTATAGTTTTTCCGCTTATTATTCTATTTAGTAAAGACACAACCAATACATTCAGACTGGGTTTGTATGTATGTGCAGTTCAATCTGCTTTTGTGCAAACAACATTTCCGTTTGCATTTTACACAAAAAATCCATCGCTTCTCTATTTATTAATGATAAAACTTGTGTGTACATGGGCTATAAAGCGAAAATCATTTTTAGATCAGCTCTTCTGCTCGGTTCGACGGCTCTATTAGAGATGGTAGGTACTAGAGGGTTGTCGCACACAACACTTAAACAATGACTCGGCATCGAAATAGGTGGAGCTTCCATTCACTCGTTGTGCACACACACACACAATACGTGCGCATGAATACACTTATCCCTGTTGTGTACGCGCACCAACCAAACGGAGCAACAAGGAGAGAAACATTGAACCAGTTTCTAAGGACACATAAGTGTGTGAGTGCACACATTTTCTCAAATCATCATCAGCGCTCAACTCTTCGATGACGATTTTTTTAACTCAACAACTTTCGGGCAGAACGTTGCACATCGTTTAACGATTCGGTCATACAGTTTGAGCTCCAACGACAATCGTTTTATGCTGTCATATTTGTGCGGTTTTTTTTTTCTTGTGAACATCAACTCAATTTGGTTTACTGTGAAATATTTCCGAAGTAAAAGCCGACGTTTTTTGCGTTTGAATAAAAGTTTGACGGTGTTTAATTTTGTTGAGAAAGTTTTATTTAAAAACCAAAGGATTGTGAATTTTCAATTAAATAATCAAAATTAACTCTAGACTATCAATAAGCTGAATTCGGTGTCGCATTTCGGGCTTCTTAAAGAAGCCAATTTAACGCCGCCAGTTTCGCCGGCGTCGTCAGTCACATCGATCCCGCAAATGGTCGAAACTAATAATTCACATCAAATGACCATTAGAAGCGCTCATCACGTGAATCAAGCTTATTTAACCACCACTGCCATGCTTCTCGGTACACAAAATAACTACCAACGATTGAACCTACACGAACACATTGCCGACAATGATTTGGTTTTAAATGCAAGTGTGCAACCGAATTCTTCGAAACACGAAAAAGAAACGCCACGAAAAGAGGAAATGAAAATTCGCGATTGTAACAGTGGTTCGATGCCAACATCAACATTCACGATCGATAGCATTTTGGCATCATCGAAACCAGTCGATATCAAATTTGAATATAATTCGAAATCAGACAGCCGATCGCCGAGTAATTCACCGTCGCTCAGCACAACATCGAGTCCAGTTCGGCCGACAAGGGTGCCAGCTATGCTACATCCCGGATTACATTTATCACATTTGGCGGCCGCTGCCGCCACTGGCTTTGGTACACCCTCCGATTTTCTTGGTAAGTGTGAAATATCTTCTATAAACAATTTCATTTTTAGAATTGAAATTTCTCTTCGCTTCCAACATTTTTCTGCCCAGTCTTTTTTTTCAATTCTTCGAGTTTCTATTTTCTGAATCTCTCATCGAATTGTTTTTATTTTCAATTCAGCTTCATCGCTCCATAAATAAAATGGGTAAAAGTTTAATGTCATGTCTCGATTGAATATGTCCATTATTTGTATATGGTGTATCGTTTAGCTCTTGAAATAGAAAAATTCAATTTTTTTCTTCCATCAAGTGAAATGATAACAAAAAAATCCATAAAGAAAACAAATTCGGCCTCTTGTTAGCATCCCACACACATCGGGTGCGGTGAGCTACCGTTCAGCGCAATCGGGTCTGGCTCTGAATCGAAGTCCATGGCGAACGAACGCATGGAACAAAAAAACCAATAAAATAAATAAACATTTTGAAAATAATATCGAAAAGGATAAGCACAATAGCAAACGGCAAGATGCAATGTGATGAGAAGTGAAACATAGAAAAATCCGTTGAAAAAAAAAGAAGAAAAACAAACCTTTAGGACATGCTTAGGCTAGCGACGGCAGATTGAAAGTACACACACACTGAATTTTTAGTGAACTTGAAAATTTGAAAATCAAAGATGTTTACATTTTTCATTTTCGTCTTTTGCCCACGCCATCTAAACCGTACGCCAAAGAAACGAATTTGTTCACCGGTGAGAGAGAGAGAGAGAGTGCGACGAACCGATTCGAGCCTGAGCATACATCGAGTGTATGCATCAGGGAGCTTAGGCACCATTGATAGCGGTTAAGAAGAAAATAGCCGCAAGTCATACTCGCTCATTCTTGCAATATATACGCACACATAATAAAAGTATTTATTACTTAAAAGCAATGCATGAAAAAAAAAGGTAAAACCATTCAACGTCGCATATTGTTCCATACATCACCACCACTGCCACCATCGCCAACTTCTCCGAATACTACGAAAATCCCAATAAATTATTGATAAATACACATCAAATGCGTCAATATATTCGATAATACCTCTTATCGGTTGGTTACCTGGAGGACATTTAATTTTCTTCGTTATGCTCATGCTTCAACTCGATGTTTGTTTATTCGAAGCTTTAGTCTTATTATTAAATCAAAACGCACACATTTTGTTCGGGATTTATTCTATTAATTTTCCATTGTTTTGTTTTGCGAACGCTCCTATGCTTCTGCTGATGCCACTGATGCTGTCACTAGCTAAGGTGGTCGACGATGAAAAAAAAATACAATGTTTTCTTTTCACAATGAAAGAATCACACGCAAACATTCATAATTCGTTTTAAACGAGATCCACAAATATGACGTGCAAATACTCTAACATCTTGAATTGACCTTGTGTGATTTCGTTAATGCTTTTATATCATTTACTTCTGCGGCATGCATTGTGTTTGCGGTGGAGACTGGGAGACTTTTGTGATTTGTGAATTTCGAATGTCAGCCGGATGACAAGGATTCTTGCCGCTTCATTGGACACATTTTCTCTTCTCTTCAATGGATAAATTCGTACTAATGTTTAGGCATTCATTCATTTGAACGAGGAGCAGCAATGTTTGCGGCCGCCAGAAATTTGCAAATTCCACATTGAAAAAAATTCAAATCTCATATTCGAAGCAGCATTATTACTTCAGGTCTGTCGATTATTTTGATGGTGCAGAATGAAATTCTCGTGCCAAAAGCAATCACATTTCATGAGAAATCCTCCATTTTTCCCACCTTCATCGCCTACTTAACATATTACAAATGAAATATAAATACATTTACAATACAACAAAATCGCAGATCTGATAAACATCGGCATTTTTTCACACTCCGATAACATTTTTTTTTCTCGATACATATTGTGAATTTTTTTCGATGAAAAAAAAAAACGTGGCGAGGGCAACGGAGAACAGCAGGAGAAAAAAAAATGCGAGCACACACACACAAATGGAAATATTATGCGGCAAAATCGGTTGAACTCATTTTTCCGCAGATTAAATTTTTACGCTGTCACGATTACACACCACCACTCATTTATCCGCTCTCATTCGTTCACTCGCTCGGTTCACGTGTAGCTCAACAATGAAAGAAAATATCGAATCCATATTCATACATCATCCATTTACATAAATGGTACTTTTTTTTTTTATTCTTGACTCCATCTTCTTCGCCGTATTTTTCTTTCGTTTCATTTCGTTGTTTCCTGATTTTTAAATGTACTTCTTTTCAACACGCGGCGGCGTTCGAATTACCTTCGAGGAGTGGCGGTGGTGGTGAAAAAAATAAACGAAATCACAACGTAAGAGAATAAGTACCTAAGCCGCCCACGTCTTTATATTCTAAACATGTTTGTTTGTTATTCTTTTTCTTTTTATTTTCGTTTTTTTTTTTTGCTCTCGCATTAAAATATGATGCCTTGTCAACTAAACAACCTCTTATCCGTTTTGGGTATTTTTATCTTGAGCATACTGCCTCACCTCATATTAATTATTATCAACCGCGGGAAAAACGTATTTTTATAGTGCTAATCCGATGGTGATTTGTAAGAAGAAAAAAAAAGTCATCAACGTTTTATCCATCTGGGATGAAATTTTTGTGCACAGTAATTTACTTGTCTCTGGAGAAAACACCGATCAAAAAACGCAGTACGAATGGACTGCATGATGGTTGACGTAAATTCCCTTTGGATAAATGATACAAGATTTCAAAGGGAGAAATTATGCCAGAAAACTGCCATCATTATATTGTTATTCAAATCTCAACAAGCAAATGTTTGCATTTTCTTGCGAGCAAATCGTTTTCTCTATGCTGAGTAGAATGAAGATTAGCACGTGATCGCCTTTGCCATGGCATTTGCAATTTAGGAAGAAAAAAGAACACAAATTGAATGAAGCCATAAATGTGTTGAGCGAGTTTTTTTTGTCGCGCATTCAATTCATTTTCAGATTGTTTATGAGATTTTCCATGCGATTCAAATTTCGTTTAACGCGCACTCGCGCACGCTTTCAGAAAAATCAGTTACAATCAGGTTTTGTCAAATGGCCAAATAACAAGAAAAAAACATATGCTGAACAGTGAACACAATAAAAATCTCTGACGAGAAAAGAAAAACGCGCGTAAGGAAAATTTCCTTGGAAATGAAGTGAAGCCACAGAAATTCGTCAACTTGAATTTAATTTTTTTTTTTCTCTTGCCTCTCCAATTTAAATTCGTTGACGTTATAGAAATCACCGATGATGAATATATGTGTGCGATGCGATGCGATGGTGACGAATGCGCGCATTTTAATTTAATTTTCTTTTCTTGATTCGATTAAAAATGAAAACGCATTTTTATGTATGCATTGAACTTTTTTTTGTCGACATGATTCGTATAAATTGTTTCTTCGACGGCAACGACACACATACACAGCGAACTGAGCGATTGAGCTAATGACAATATCGTTTAATCAAATTGCACGCACTCGAACATAGGAATTTAGTGAAACCAATCAAATGAAATTTGAAAACAAGAACGAGGCGAAGAATGAGCGAACGAAGGAACGAACGAAGAAAAAACGCACAAATATTTCTTTAACCGAATTATATATTTAAAGGATTTTTCGGTTTACAATTCATTGAACTTTTGTTCTGGACACACACATTTTCTGCCGACATTTTTCACTCGAATTTCATACATTTTCAATGCAGAAATTAATTTGATTTTGATTCGCTGACCCAATTCTTCTTCTTTTTTGCCTAATACGAACAATTTTTGCAGCTGTTTCATTCCGAATTGGGTTCAATCCATAGAATAATTTATACACATTTGCAATTATAATGGAAATTTGTGGAATTTTTCCGCCTCGAAAGAGTTTCGTTCTATTCTCATCATTTTTACATATTTTTTGAAAAAAAAAATCATCATAATTTGCAATTAAAATAGCTCTTTTTATATTCTAGTTGCAGCTTATCCAAATTTCTATCCACAATACATGCACGCAGCGGCAGTGGCTCATGTAGCTGCTGCAGCTCAAATGCAAGCTCACACAACACACGCTTCGCTATCACATCACCACAGCGGGCATTTGGGCCATGGACCACCGCCAAAACGGAAGCGTCGTCATCGCACCATTTTCACGGAGGAGCAACTCGAACAACTTGAGGCGACATTTGGTATGCATTTCTTGAATTTCATCATTCCACACATTTCTTCATGCTCGATCTTTTTCGATATTTTACATTTTTTTTATTTCCATAGACAAAACCCACTACCCTGATGTGGTGCTACGCGAACAATTAGCACTGAAAGTTGACCTGAAAGAAGAACGTGTAGAGGTAAATATCCATTTCCATGAAAATTCGTAGTTTTAGTGCTGAGCCAACAGTGTTGACTTATTTTTGTTTACGACTCTTTTGTTGCACACACACACAAAGCGCCCATTGTCGCCCTGGATTAAGATAGAGAGAGAGAGAGAGAGAGAGAGAGAGAGAAAGAGGCAAAGAGCCATTAAATTAATTTGTACATTTTCACACCGCATATAGACGATGTTAACAATCCACTAATTTTCCACAAACATCAAATCTTGAATATTGAATTACCATTTGTGTAGTAATCTTTCCCTCGTTCACTCTCTCTCTATCTCGATTTGAGCAATCAACAAATGACAAGGCAATGCCATACCGGATTCGAATGGCATCATCATCATAAACTCTCTGACTTTCATCATCTAACGCCGACGACTTTGAAATTGATTCGAAATGCATTGCACAAACATTGACTTAATATGGTTTCCGTTTCCAACCCTCACTCAACTAAGCACTTGCTATTTGCAATGCCACTCACTCTTTAATGCATAATCTCGAAGTAATGCTTCGAACTATACGCAAATGTCAATGGATTTGTGTCGACCAACCGTTTGTACCACTCACACATACACACATAGCTCGTGATAAAATCTCAACAATCTGTCGGATTTGAAAAACGCTTCCAACAACAGAGCAAGAACGTATGTTAATACACAATGTGTTGTGTGCCAATTTGAGAAAATTAAAATTGAGGAAATTCTATTCTTTTTGATCTTTGGCTAATCCTTTCCTTGCCAGCATATCGCGCGCTCACCCTGTGTGCATTATGATATGCTGAAATAAGTGGTTTCGCGCGTCGGACCTGGTGTCGATTTAATTGGCATGGTGACAAAGAGCATTATGACGGCCTCATTTTTCGCTTTGAATTCATTCGCCAGATCGCTTTGAATTAAAATGTTCTCACTGATAAGCATCTACAGATAATGGCCGTGCATTTTGGTTTGAATATTTAATGCGTTGTTTGTGTGAACACATTTCTGGTATTAAATCCAAACAAACGCTTGCGGCAATGATTTCACACAGCAACTCTTAAGCAAATCACTTTGAGATTGGTGTATTACTTAAATAAATTTGAATGCATTAAAACTGTTGAGTGAAACACCAAAAAAGACTCTATCTGAATGGTCGTCATAATAAAATATTGATTCAGTGAATTCTTCGTCACAATTGGACTCTGACGAAATGCACACAAGAATAAATGACAAATTCTTCATCCATGAAATGTGTGTGTGTACACATTCCTCATTGTAAAATACACAGAACCGATGAACAACAAATATCGAATGATGTGAAACAAAAAAATTCGTTCAAAAATGTCATCGAAGTTGTCCATGTTGTTAAAACGTACAACGGATTAGAAGAAAAACCATCGAAAACTCAACAATCGATCCAGGCTTGGACCAGGTATAATTTATCGGTTAAAATGCAGAAAATTATTTTGTGACAGCCACTTGGCTACTGTGTTTACACACGCACAGCTTCCTCTATCGACAAATGCTACTCAACTAAATTCCATAATTATGTCTTATTTTCAGTTGAAGAACTCATTCAACTTTAGAATATCTTTGACTTATTGACGATAAATAAACAAAACACCAAACGACAACATCGTTGTCGACGACGGACGAGAAGACACACTCGCCCGTAGACGACCACAAAGTAAATAGCCATTTTTCGCTGCATCATTGTACAATATGCTATTTACCCAATCCTTCGTTCAAGAGGTTTAAGATTCACTTTTTCCAAACCAATACGCTATGCCATAGCATGACTAATAGGCTCAAGTGGTTGACTCTCTTTTTCTCGTTCAGGTGGGCATTTCTCGATTAGCGAGAGACGAAAATTTTATCATGCACATATACACAATTTTTTGTTTTCATCTTGTGTGTAGGTGGGCCTTTTCCGCTTTGGTCAACTTGAAATCAAGAGACAACTGAATTCCATCTGCAAATGGATTTGCTTGGGTTTCGTGTTGGTGGCCTGTCGACGACAGAGAAAAAATAAAAGCAGCGGAAAAAGTTTATGAGCTGATTTGAATTTCAGAGAATCATTGCTTAAGAATTCAAAAGTTTTTCTGTTGATTTTAATTCGAAAAGAAAAAAATCGGTTGATTTCAATTCCAGAAGAACTTTGACTGTGATTTAATTCGAACGGAATTTCGATCATCAATTCGCAAAATTGTCTCTGAATCTCAGAATGAACTTCAATCTTGATCTCAAGCTAACAAAATTTCAATCTCAATGCCAATTGACATTGTTATTGTAAATCTTTGTTGAATGAGCGTAAAAAGTACTTTTAAACAGATTGAAATGCACACAATGATTTTATTACTTTTGTAAGAAAATTGTTTCCGACAAAAACAAAACATTGAAAATAATTCAATAATGTGATTTGAATTCATCTGCTTTGCGCTGTTCATTTGCGAAATGATACAAGTGGAAAGACCCTTTATTAAAGACAATTCGGATTGTTATGATTTCTTGCCAAACATTTCTGCTCTTTTTTTCTATTTACATTTCTATTGGAATTTACTCCATCTGTGCGCTGTTGTATCAATATCTGGCGCAATTGAGTTTGATGAGCAGAGTTGAGATTTTCATCATTATTTGTATTGTTCAACATAATTTAACAAGAATAACAACAAAATAGAAAAGTTCCCAAAGCATCCATTTAAAATGCATGAATATTCGACAAATCAAAGCAAACAGCCGAACGAAAGCGAGAGAGAATGAGTGAGATAGACGGCGAACCCCACGAATGTGCGCACACAAAATGAACAAAATAATACGCCCTGTGTCGCAAATTCAAGTGAGCGAGTTAATTCATCATGCAGCAACTTTATAAAATATTTATTGTCATTTTCTCTTTCTCTCTCTCTCTCTCTCTCTCTGCTCTGCCTCTGCCTCTGTCTCTCTGGCATTGTCTATTTTTCCGAAACGGTATTTTCATTATTTTCCAATTGAATTTCGCTCCATTAAAATTTGATGTTATTTACATTTTTATTATTTTAACAGATAATAATAAACAGAGGCAAAAATCCATTTTCATAACCGTTAAATTGCAATTGAATTGGGCTGATGACACCGGGCTTTCGTTCTCTTTTTTTTCTCTTGTTTGAATGCGGTGTGGTCACAAGCCACGTTGATTGGGCAAAACAGAGGGAGATGTAGTGTGAGGATGCACGCACTCAAGAGGCGACAGACGGAATCAAGTGTAGTGAGAGAAAATGTGTGTGTTTTTGTCATTGAGTGGTTTTATTTCGTCTTCTTTGCTGGGTTAACCATAGCCATTGGGATTGTTGTTTGACATTTTCATCAAAATTCGGTATCCCTCTACGGTCTGCTCGCCTATTAAGCTGCAAATATATCTTTTGCCAACGCAACCACATCTCCTCGTTTTTCTAGTGTCTTATGCGGTTCAAGTGCTTCCCTTTTCATTATTTGGCATTTCTCTGTTTCTCTCCCCTCTTCCAGAGATTGCTTATACAATATGCTTATTTTAAGCTTTGCGCATTTACAAATCGATGCTACCACCCCAATTGTGCCTCATTCTGTTTGTACGTTGTAATGTTATTTTTGTTGTTGTTTTTTTAGGATAAGTTTAATTAATTGACACTTAATTACATTGTTAAATATTAACCGGGAGCTCACAGAGAGAAATGCCGAATTCTCGCAGCTACTGTGTTATGATTTTCTGTAGCCTTGGGTGACACATTCAATTTCGTATTTCAACGACGACAGGTTGAAAACCATGTATCAAACTGAAAGGAAAATATTTGTCTTTTTGAATTATAAATTCGGCTATTGATTGATTATGGAAAAATCCGCTCTTCATGTTTTAATTATAATCATTGTCGTCGTCGTCGTCGTCATTGCCGTCGTTGTCGTCGTTACCACGTTTTTCGGACTGATTTATGGTTTATGCAAAATATGTGTATACATATTGCTTTAAGCTTATTTATTTATTAATCCATTGTTTGATATATCGATAGAGGACGAATAAAAAAAACACACAAATGATGATGTTCACGTGTGTGCACGAGCTGCGCTTAAATTTAATTTTAATATTCAATTATACAACAAAAATATTCAGCGGCGGGGTTAACAGTTTATCAGCACCCAATCACACAGTTGGTGCATCGAGTGCACAGTGCACACACACACGCGTTCGAACACGAACATTTAAATTAAAATCGTACAATCGATGCATATCAGCATTATGTACCTACAGCAGCCACAATCCAGTTAATTGTTAGCATTGTGTGTGTTTGTGTGGGTCGCCAAGTGGTGTTATAAAAAGCAATGCAATGATTTTTCCATGAAAAATTACCCAAGCTGAATTCAGCCGAATGGAAGCAAATAGCTGCTGCTACTCCAACTCTCCTGCACTACGTACTGGCTATACACGGTAAAAAAAAGTGCCTGCTAGGCAATAATGAGCGCAAACAAAATGTACACGATATTGTTTTAAAATCCTTTTGCAACTTTAATATATTTTGTAAACACACGCAAAAACCATAACAACGAACCACGAAACATCGAACCAATTTTTTCCTACTTTTTCGTCTCTTTCGGCCGGATCACCCTCGCCGCATTGTTTCCGCAGCAAAATCGAGATCGAACGAGAGAGTTTAGTGCGTATCGAATCGCATCGTACACAAACTTTAGCATAAAATTGGATGCAGCTCCTGCTTGTATGTATTTCACCATGAAAATTCAATTATAACTTGATACTATGTTTTCGATGCACGAGCTCACAACTAGAAAAACACAAAGAACTCGCGAGAGCGCTATTCAAATATTAGCATCGGTCGGAGAGTAGAAGCAAAATGGGGAAAAAAAATCAAACCGCAAAAGTTTCACCGCAAAATGTTCTGCATCGCTGTGGAAACCGATTTTTGGCTCAGTGAAAATAAATATTAAATGTTCGATTGGTGCGATGAATTTTTCCGCTGAAATTTGCCATCGATCGCTCTTTGGAATTGCATTTTTGAAAATTTTGTGTGCAGTCAGTCGCCCATGACCCAATTCAACCGCATGGAAATTATGAGCAAATTTTTCAAGCGCTTTTCGAAAATGGACAATTCGGAAAATTCGACATTTATTCGACGAGGCAAGCGCGTTTATGCGTTTACTAATGTTACCCAAGGCATTTTTTTGATGCTTATGCAAATTACACTAGAAATCCGCTCAGCTCAGCTTCTTTGTGCACTCACACGCAATCATACACACGCAATCATACACACACACACGTTTCGAGTACGTTTATTGAATTCAACAGCAATGAAAACACCTTTCGTCTATGAACACATTAATTTTTGCGGGCGATGCAAACACTCAGGGCCATCAACCATCAGCACATATGCACACCGTTGCAGAGAAAGGAATGTGTATTGATTTCATCTTGAATTCAATTCAAGAGCATCGAATTAGGGGAGTGATGAACTCGGTCTAATGCAACACATTAAAATTCACTCAAGGGAAATGAACAGATTTACTCGAATTTGTTTTTTCTACTTTCTAAAGGGTATAGCAGATTTTTATGCTGGATTTGCTTCGAGCATTTTTCGGATTCAGAACAAATTCCCATTGAAACAAAAAAAAACAACAAACATTTTATTCGACCAATTCACATAATTTTCCCTCTTAGGCACTTCAATTCATTCAGAAATTGGTTATTACAAAGAAAATTCAATGATTGAATTTAATCTTGACAAAACCAAATTTATCACTGTTCCTTGTAGATGTGTTTTTGTACCACTTTCCATTTTTCACTCATAAAAATTTGAATTTCTGCATTTCAAACTTTCATTAAAATTAGAAACTTCATATTTGATTGACATTGGTTTCATAGCAAAATCGAAGAAATTTGAAGATAAAAAACAGAGATAAATGGTATGCCGCCGAAAAGTCTGTTTTGTACAAACTCGAGTAATATCAAACATAAATGGAATACCTGGGAATTAAAGGATATCTGTTGCAAAAATAAGTTTATTCGAAAATCATGTCGAATCTTCATTTTTATTATCTTCTTTATGGTTTCATGAGAAAAAATCGGTGTTTTAAATGTTTATTTGGACACCGATTAAAAAAAAAATCATTCTTCCAATTTCAACAACAAAAAAACGAGCAATTTCAAACTAGTTCACATTGACCGATCTTTTTGGTACGTTCCATTGAAGCATGCGCTCGATAATCTTTGGCAATTGTTATGTGTTTCGGTGTGCAAACAATTGGCTTTATGCGGATTAAAATGTGTTCGGTGCATCTTTGAAGTTAGTTAAAAAAAAAGACCAACCAAGAGAGCGGCCCAGATCAAACAAGAGAAAATCAGTTAGTTGGCAATTAAATGGAGGTGTTTGAGTGTACACTTGGGCTACTGTTTGCGCCAATTCGATTGGAAGTTAAAAAGACTCCGAATGCCATCGATGCCATTCAAAGCGCATTCAGTTTTGCTCACAGCACACACACACACACAAATGAAGATGCAAAATATTGAAAACTTTTCAATTGTTCAATGATAACTATCTTATTTCATCCAGTGCACACGATTGATTCCACATAAATGTGGGTGTAATTGTTTGCAAGAGAAAAAAGAGAACATTCTAGTGATGTGTTCGAGTGAATTCATTTCTGGAATTTATTATTCATGACAAGGCATCAAAGAGTCCATCCGACAAAACGGCGAACAATCACCACACCATCGCTTCACTGTAATCAATTAATTGTTTGAGTGATTGGATTGAATTTCGGAAAATTCGAAATGAAAAGCCATCCCCTCTCTCTCTCTCTCTTTCTCACATAATAATTCACATTCATAAAATTCGGCGAAGATGTATCACGCATTTACGTTGAATTTGCATTACGAATGGAAAGTTCTGTGATTCGAAACCGTTACAAATATTGTTATTTTCGGTATTCGATTTCCTTTTCTCTTACCAATTGGTTACTCGATTCCGCCCGAAATATTTACCGAACAACAAAGTTTTGTTGTATAAACTTTGTTTCTTGTTGATTATTCTTCATCATTGAGTTTGTGTGTATGGCTTCATTATCACGTTATTAGGAAATCGGCACATTGGTCGATTTTTAAAGCATCAAACCAAATTGATAACTGGATCAATATTTTTTTTTAAATCAAGTCACACGGTTGAGCTATCGTCTAAATCTGTCGGCCCATTCTCATGTTTGACGGAATTTTCCCGACGTCATCACCCAATCACTTTGATTACATGATTTGTAACCATTTCAACAACATGATTTCAAAGCAATTGTGTGAATTAATTCATTTTCCTCTCATTCGAATGATGCTTATTGATTAACACCCAAACAAAAACTGTCGGTTGCCTAGTTTTCTTCCTAGGACAGCGTCAATCTTTTGATTTATTTTTTTTCCGCTAAAAAATGTTTTTATGTAAAGTTGGAAAATTCTCCACAAAAAGCCCAATTACCGCTTCGTCATAATCCGTTTTCGTTGAAGTGAAATCAGCTGCCAGTTTATATTTCGTCAAAAACGTGATCACACATACACACAGCGACAAGCATATTCAATTTTAAAATATGGAAACAACACTCAAAGCTAATTGGTGATGTCCTTTGAAGTTGTTTGATGAAGAAAAAAGTCATGAAGCTCGTTATTTCAATTTTATTCGATATTTTTTTTCCTGAACTCCTTCTGTACCAATTGAAACAATGTTGAATTTTAATTCTAACCCTCCGCATTCACCATGGCTACCGCATCGTCATTCGCATCATCGCCCAAAAGATCATAATCAAAAAGCGTATTCATCGTTTCAATCTTTCGGTTGGCTTACTAAAATGCGAAATGTGTCAAATCATATTATTTAAATTCGATTTGACAGTTATTTGCAAGATGCATATTCCTGTGAAAATGGGAAAGTGGTTCAACGAATTACACCCAGCTAAGTTGACAGCTTTTTTTTTTTAATAAACTCTTTTCTTTTGCATTTGGTCTAAATAAAATTGGCATATTGAATGGTTGGGTGTAATCCGCCTTCACATTGCTCCCATTCAAATTGCATTCCAATTATCATGCCATTCGTCATTTCATGCCGTTTCCTTCGGTGCTCGCAGCACGTACAATTTCGTCAAGAAGTTGCCAGCTTGAACTGAGCAACGTTGATCGTTTGCGGCGGCATTTTAAGTTGTATGTTCACGAAAAAATTGGTTTCTTTATTCCATAATTGTTCTATTGTGTTGCGGCAATGTAGAACAAAATGCCCGACAATAGCGCACATTCACCTGGAGTTTATGTTTTTTTTTTCCTTCTGTATAAAAAATCACAAAACAAACATCACAGAAGAAAAGAGAAAAAATAACATGGATCAGTATGAAGAAAGAAAAAAACACAACAAGTAAAAAAGAGAATTGACACACAGAGCGAAAAAAAAATGAAAGAAATAAAATCACAGCACATTGTTGTCGCATTCGTGTAATCAATCCACCCCGAATATAATGAGGATAGGCTCTCGACAAATTGAAACCAATATTTTGGAAAACAACAAATGCCAACCAGCCCAGGAGTTGCCAAAATTGAGTGAGTGTGTGTGTGTGTGCACGTATGGGCACGTATCGTGTGAGTTCCTTTTCAGTTTTGGCATTTTGTGACAGTTTTTCTCAAGTGAACGACATCACAGTACTCATTCACTCAAACGTTGCACAAAGCAAAAGCAGAAAATGGCTGTAGAACGAAGGGCAAATTGATATCTTTAATCCTTTTATGTTGTTTTTCTTGTTTGGCTGTGTGTGTGTGTCAAACGACAGTTTTTCCTCTGTTGTTGTATTGTGTGCAATGCACATTGTATGTATAATGCATATATGCCCCATATATGCATTGTGCATCGACAAAAAAATGATGCTACAGTTTCTAAGGACTAACAAAAATAAATACTACAAACCGTCTGAATAATGGGCAACTTGTAAAATCATTAAAAAATTATTATCCTCATTTTAAGAGGATTCGACCATGTAATAATCATATTTTTTTTTGTCTCTTGGCTTTTGGTTTCGTTGTTGTGTTTGTGTGCGTGAAAAATGTCATGACTCTCTTCCTCTGCCTGCTCCGAGCAGACTGCTCTCAATATCTCACGTAAACAATACGAATATTAAAATATTAATTTTCTTCAGGTGATTTATTACATTAACCGTTTTAGTTGTTAAGCGACGCTTGTTAAAGCGAACCAACAAAAAAAAAAACAAATTATTTATTTGGTGTTCTTTGTCTTTTTGTTCCTTTTTTTCTTCTCTTTCGCCAGGTTTGGTTTAAGAATCGCCGTGCCAAATTCCGTAAGAACAAACGAGAGGAAAACGAACGGCTTAGAAAATTACAAGAGGATCATTTAAATAATGGTTCGTTAAAATGCAATTTAAATGAATCCACCACATCGTTCAATGGCATGACCGTAGGCAGTGCTGGCAACAATAACATTCCGAAAAGCGCACTCGCACACTCCAATCTCATGTACACGTACAGTGACGCCGACGACTCATCATCCGATTTGGAAGTTGCATGAAACCACACTTCGACGCCGTCGCCACCCCCTTCGTTTCCACATTAGACGAATTTTTCCTTTTTTCAAAGCGCGCATCATTAGCATTTTAGGACATATTTTTTATTTGTGCATATCTATGCTATCTCTGCACCTAAGCCAATTGTGTATAAGTTAACTAATAATAATAATAGTAGCGACTCAAAATTCCAGTGCTAATCATCAATACAAATGTCTTTGACGATACAAATGTGTTTTTCATTCTCATTGCACATTCACGAATATATTGTACATATAAATTCCAAACTCTTTTTTTTTCTCGATAGAATTTGAATTTAACCTTCAACCGACGATTCACTATGAACTCAGTTTCAATTAATTTTCAATGGAAAAAATTCTTTACAATTTCTCATATCGCAAACAATAGCTCGGGTGAAATTAGCATTTTATTCATTTATTGTGATTTAGTGTTTATTTTGACATAGTTTTTTAAATTTAATTTAGAGTATAAATCTAAGATGTATAATGTAGACATGGACATTGGTCTCTCCCAAAATGCAACAATTATTTTATCGAAACCAATCGCTATCAAAATGTAAATCCGTTCTTGCACAACCATTTATGTAATATCTCCATTGTCTTAAGTAAATAAAATAATTTCAATAAAAATGTATTATCGTTAGAAAATTCAAAAGATGTGTTTATTTTTCTGTCAAATCTTTGAAATAGATCTCGTTTTGCGCATTTTTTTTTTTTTGAGGAAAAAATCATTTTCCAAATGATGAAGCAGTTTCCAAAGCAATAATTTTTCTACAATTTCGAAGCAGCATACTCCACAAGTCTACTTACAGAAATTTCACACTAGCAAAACAATGGAACAACTCTACTCGTTTGGTTTTCTTCGCTCGGAATTGCTTATTGCACCACTTTATCTTCTATATAGCCAAGCTTATCGATTGAACAACTAAAACCTATATACTAGTTGAACTCTGATTTTACATAAGGTAAAAGATACATACCGAAGGCAAGTGATGATATCATTTCGAATGCTCGTTTGTTAGCTCATGTTATACCGAACATTTCTTGGTGTATGCATGCCTGGATCTTCTGGCAAGAATTTTGGAAAACTTATAACTAAATTTTAAGATGAACGGTAATTGGAAAAGTGTTTAATGAGTTGATCGAAGTTTTATGCAGCATTCTTCATATCATAACTTTTTGATGCAATCACACCATTCCGCAATCGAAATTCTTCATATTTGAGTGTATCATATCTTATTTCACGGTTTGGCATACATTGGAAGAAATTACGAAAGACAAAACTTGTGCCAAATGCGAATTTGGACAATGAAGCAAATAAAAATTGGAATGAAACTTGTGAATAAAAGTAAAAAAACTCAACATTTTCGACGCACGAAACATGAAAAATCTATATATTTCAAAGGGAATTTTCCCAATTCAAAAATCTCTGTACAAGTCGGCACTCAACAAATCTGCTTCTAAATTATGATTGTAATTCAATCCAAAAACGGCATGAAACAATGTACTTCTGCTGAGCGAAAGCGATTTGATTTGTGTCTGTCTATCTGAAATGTTTGCACAATTGCATTTTATGTATACTATGAAAACTAGGCAATTGTTTATAAATCAATGAACCGTGTATGAATTAGCTTTTTGTGTGCGAACTTTTCCAAAACTATGTATATGCTATGGCGTGCACGTCGAATGGATCATAATACCGTAGTGAATAGTTACACAAAGGCTGAATTAAATTCATAATGTGAAATATTTTAATCCAAGCGTGATTGAATGTGTAAACATGAGGCGATGTTCAGCATATCATTTACGAATACGCATTTTGTGAAATTATTCTAATGCAGCGATCAAGCGATTTGTTTGCTCTGAAGCGAACATTTATGCCGAGTTGGTTATTCGATGGATTTGTTTTTATTTTAGAATGGTTTAACGGGGATGACTAGTTAGTGTGCAAGTGTGTGTGTGTGTGTGTGTGAGAGAGAGAGAGAGTGAGAGGAAAAAAGCGAGCGATAAAAGTTTTAGCAGCGTATTGCACTAAAGACTTAAGTATTTATCCATGTAGGTAATGTTGTGGCTCATACCCTCGATCCGGATATATTTAACTATATAAATGTGGATTATCACGTTAATTTGATTTTTCCCATTCACATTACGGGTAGCTCATAGAGAGCTATGGCCGCGCCAGCTAATAATACGACATTTCAATCAACGAACGATCGATGTGAACGTGTGAGCGTGTGTGTGAGTGTGAGTGCGGTTCCGGAATCCCTTGCAACGGAAGCAAATATAAACATGTACAACTAGCATGGGTTTAAGGGCTAGAAAATTGAGGCAACCAATTGAAAATCACATTTGATATGATTTGTCAAAAACACGCAGCTGTTTGGAACGATTTTTTTTCCTTTTCTACGGCCATGTACGAACAGAACGAGATGTGGATTAGTCGGGTGAAAATTGTGTTCACATGGAATTGCCAAAATGTCCGCTGAAAATTTGATTAAGGGATGAGCGTTGAACATATGCTCGGATCATAGGAAAAGAAATTAATATTCATAATGCTTTACAATTTACAGAAACTAAGCACTTTTTTGTAATTGCTTCAATCAGCTAGTGACTCGCCCAAATTTGCCGTAAATCAATTACTCGTTTTTAATTTTAGATCAACCATTCTTACTTACTCAAAAAGTCAACTGTATAACTTAACATGTTTATTTTCTTTCGTTCAATTCTTGCATACGTATAAAGATATTTGTCAAATAAAGGCAAGTCCGTGTGGATGTCTAAATTGCGGATAATTGATTCATGTGTGCACATATGATGGCAATTTGCTCGTAATTTAAAGGTAAATCGATGTCACATACGCTACGCTTGTTGTTCTGACACCTAATTTCCGGTTTGGCTACATTTCGCATAAGTGACGACCAACAAAACAACACTAAATGCTCCGAAAAAACTAGTCTACATTTCGAAGGATACGGCAACCGAAAAGAATGAAACTGTCATAATTGTTGCGTGCAAATGCGGAAATATTTGCTTTTTTTAATATACATTCTACCAGATGAATGAAATACAAAAATTGCAGGGCTTTATGATTTTCTTCGAAAATATGAAATGAAATAGATCACAACAATAAATGGACCACATTTAAGGAGGTATCAAAAGAATGCAGATAGAGAGAGGAAAAATTGGCCTTTTCAACACAGAGGTATTACATGGCATTTTTTCTGCAGTTTGAAATCGATGCCGTTTTTCTCTTCTTCTCTTTTTTGTGTGTGTTAAACGATAAAAACAGGCTTAAGTTGTTTATTTACTCACAATGAACCACGAAATGATCTTCAATTGACCAGTTAACAATTGGCCATGAAAGAAACACCAAAAATGCGTATCTCATGCGTGTATTTTGAACAAGCATCCACAATGAGATCGCTTTCGAACCGCATCATCAATGCATCAACTCCATTCACAAGCGAGAACAAGCAAAAAAATCTCCTTTCATGTTGCCTCTTTGTCTACAATTGCTACATTTTTTTTTTGCGCTCTCTCTTTCCCATTTTACACTTCGAAAGAAACGGAAAAGAATGAAAGTTCCATGTTCTCGGTTAATCCCAAGCAAAAATGTAATTCGTATTATCGATATGAAGCGTGAATTCCATTCTTTTCCCAGATTTTTTTTTTTTTGATTATTCGGATTTTTTTTTTCACTACTAGAACATGGTTTATATTCATGCATACACTGGTACACATGGACTCATGATTCTATTTATTAGTTTTATAGATTAAAATTGAAATCGATTCAGCCTCAGATTTGGTTGAATCGAAGAAATAGCTTAATCGGAAAATGCGACAAATTTTTCAATCAAAGATTTCTATTCAGAATAGACACTATTCTACACACAACTATTTCAGTGTCAGTCTCAAAGAAGTAATATTTAATCTCTGGTTGAAAATCGACCATTTTTATATAAAATCGTAAAATTAGTCTTCGATTTAGAAGCTTTTTGCCCAAATCTTCCCGATTATAAAAAAAATTGTTGGAATTTTGTGAATTCTTATGGCCAAACCGGAACTTCCACAATCGAATCATTTGAGACAAAGATCAACGTGAACTATTCTTCGTGAATTACAATCACAAGTTGTGACTAACGGAACACAACTACCCACTGGTTGTCGTTACTTTCGTTCTATATTTATATTCTGGAAAGATATCATTTGAGTGGGAACAACTCAATCAATCCAATATATTACCGAGTATCTTCAGTAAATATAGAAATGAAATTGTCAGTTAGTAATTACTTCCTGTTATCAACTTATGATAGTAATTCAGAAAAAATAATTCTCAATTGATTTCACAAATGATTTGATGAGAAATTTAAAATAGAGAAATTATTTGTTGCAACAAGGCGCTATGCAGCAAAAAGTATTCGAAAAATTCCAGCACAGTTCCTAAAAATTAAAATATAAATAAACAAAATGAAAGAAAATACAATAAATTCACTTTACCAGGTTGTCAGTCTCGAAAAAGACGATTTAGAGTATAGAGTTTATAAACTGATAATTATCACTATATTTGTTTGAATATAATTTAAAAAATTATAAAAAAAAATTTTGTTTATTTTGTTACTTTTCCATTTATGACAAAATATCGATTGATGCGTGCATATTTAAAATTTGTCATCTCAATACAGGAGTTCTTCATATTTCAATTTCCAAATACAGCTGGCGGAACAAATTTCAAATATTGGCTGACAGCATAACCGAACGTTCACACAGCATTTGTATTCCGACGTTTTTTATCCCATTTGACACTCATTCTGGCAACACTGAGCTGAACGTTCATGCTGAAATGTCAACGTTGACACTGGAGTGTGTCTGTCAATGCTGCAAATTAATCGTAAACAAATCGAATCGTGCACATTGGGTTTTGAAAAATAAAGTTAAAAAGAGTTCCCTCTAAAGTGGTTGTTACTATCAACCAGAAGTATTTTACAGTGAAATTCTTTGGAATATTGCATGTAAAATTTTAGTCAATCGCATCGTAATTCTCTGAATTCGACGTGGACGCATTTTTATTCATTTAACCAAAGGGCTTGTGAAGGATATCGTGACATCAACTTGCAAAATGTAAGTATTTTCCCTAAAAAAAACAACCCAAAGAGTAATAAGTTAAAAAATATTATTGATTAAAAGTCGAAAACCTGTTCGAATTTACGACAAAAACCACGCGTCTAAATTAAGAATCGACAAGTGTCTATTTGTGACCCGGGGATTCAAAAAAGTTTCTTTAAACATGAAATACAGATTGGATTGATTGCTCTTCGCAAAAATAGCTTTTCGAAAAAAAGTGCATAATTAGATTGTGTAATGTGAGTTGGGTGGTATTCGGTGAATTTCGAAAGTACAAAGCCATTTCTCGGAAATGTAAATAAGCCTTGAGTGTGTCGTAAATTCAGCAAGAGGATGCGCCGGCTTTGAGCGTAGCATTGGCGTAGTATGTGAACAACGGCTATTCATGAATGGCCCATTTCGAATTGAAAGTAGACATTTGGCGTAGAAAACGTGTTCTTTTTTTTCCGTTGATGCTGTGAAATAGAAACGCCACCAAAAATCACATGTATTAGACGATGTTGATCGGCAATGAGTGTTTCCAAGTGCACTGAGTGCCAATTTGTGTTTAGTACAAGCGAAATGAGTACACATGTTTGACTGTTTATCTGTTTTTGGCATGCTTACAATGAAACTGAGCCGAGCATAAAAACGAATCGATTGCAATTTACAATAAACATGCCAAATAACATGCCCCACGCAACAAAACGATTGGCTATATGTGTGAATGGTCCGAGTAGCAGATGCACACACAGCGAGAGAGATGCACACGAGAGAGAGAGAGAGAGAGCGAGTATCGCTATCTATCCGCGCGATCAGTATCGCACGATGTACGATAGAGCGACGTATATGCGAAAAATTGCCTCTGTGCAAGCAGTGAACACGTACAGTGCAATGAATAGGGCTCGGGTATCATCACTTTGCATGACCAATGAAACGATGATGTTATTATTATAGTCACTTTCGCAAACCACTACACAATCGCATCACATCATAAACACTGCATGAGATGCGGAACATAAATTTATTATTTCTGTTCTGACGCCTTAGTCCTTTTCACGAACTCAGAGCTATTGGTCGGTCGGTTGGTCGCAGCAACCAACTCAAATTGCAAACGGGTAACAGTGATTGAGATTTAAATTTTTGAACTGTCGTTTGTGGAAATATTTTTCGGCTCTTTTTGGGTAGTAAAAGTTGATTGCGAAACAGAAACTATGGTGGGTTAACGATTTTTGTGCTCAGCCACGGGAAAATTCGACGGAAAGATTCAAATTTCGATCGTTTCTTGGAAAATCGGCAACACAGTCATTGCTAAAAAGCACTTTTTCTACTAAGGAAAAGGAAAATAACTTTTTGGCTACTCTTGTCCCTATAATGGTTACAATCATGTCAAGATTGTTCTTTTAAAGAATGTTTTTCAAATTAATTACAATTTTCATTGAAATTTGAACATATTTTTCATATCAAATAAGTTACGTGACAGAGAAAATTTAAAAAAAGTAAAAAAGTGATTTTTCATCAGTTGAAATTAGCTCTCTTTCTTCAAAACAGAACATTGAATACTCTTTTTTTTTTCTCATAATCCGTAAATTCTTCCTCTACAAATTATTAATAACAACGAACGAAAAATAATTGTTCATTATATTAAATTAACTGGCTTCGCAGCTGCTTCAAACACGCAAACGTTGAAATTATTCCGATTTTTCTGTTTCGGTTTCATATTTTCACGTCGGAAAGTTCGTGTAATTTGAGTAATTAAAAGCAAGCAGCCGGGGATTTGCATAATTGACTTTGATTCCTCATTTTCATCAATTTGGTATCAATTTGGCTCGTGCTTCTTGGCGCGCTTGAATCGCACCGACGTCAAGAGCAGAGTTTAATTAACAAATCGCAAACGAAAAGAAAGAGAATACATTGCACATTTTCTTCTCCAATTAACTCAATCTTCAGAGTCAAGTTTAAGCAATAATAACAGTAATAATCGGTTGCTCATTTAATCGTTTTTCAACTAGGCAAAATTAATTAATGATGTTCGATTTTGAATGCGATACAAGAATTTTGTGTGTGACGTTAATTTTTTTTTTGGCACATTTTCCGGACTGGCCGAAAATTGGATTGAAATTAGTTGCTTAAGATATTCCTTGTTGTGATGGTGACGTCTATAAATAAAATGATTGTGCGTTGAAAATGAAAATACTTGTATCGATTGTTTTTGAGCATATGCTCGCACAAAATCCCTATTTCACCTACACTCCCCATTCGATGTGGAAATTTCAAACTGGCCGCGCTCGCGCTCACACACACGCTAAATCGAACGACGGCGTTAACTAGTGCAAGTTCATCATCGTCGTTTATTTTATGATTGATACGATATGTGCCGCATGCAACGCGTAATTGATTGTTGAAATTTTTCATTTTCATGCCTAAGAGTTAAAAATAGTCACGGTGTGAACGAATCACAGTCAACGATCATTTTAATGTCAACAAACAGAATTTCCTTTTCACAAACTATGTTATACACAAAAAAGAAGACGATCGTATTTGAAGTCTTTCTCGTTGAATTTTTCTGCCCTGTGATGAAAGCCACAGCATCGTGTGTGTGTGTTGTTATTGTTAATAAAACCATTTCGATTACAATATGTGCCATTAAAATAGGATACATAACGACATAACGATAGCGCGCAGAGGTATTTTATTGAAAGAAAGCCCACATCGTCACGTGACAACGTCAACGTCGACTCGGGCGATGCAACGATGTCCCATTCACCCACGGAAAATGGTAAATTCTATCCATCATTTCCTGTTTTTTGAATTGGAACACCCCAAATCATATGGCTGGATTCGGCTTTCTGTTTTTATTTCAAATAGATTTCACAACAAAAGCAACAACGATGACGAAAATTCACGATGAATCGCATAAAAATAGAAATAACAAAGCAACACCAAAGCATTCGGTCACTTCAATTGCAAAGCGTCGTTGGAAGATTTTAGCAAAAGCACTATGCAATGGCTCTAATTCGTCGTCATTTGATGAATACGAAACGGAAAAAAGTAGTTCGCCGGTTGTGGCAACGGCCACAAATCAAACAAATCTGACAGATTCGGATGATTATTTGGCATCGGTGCGACGATTCACATGCTTCAGTTTATTTCGACGCAATCCGTTCATAGTGCGAAATGGTGAACATTGGTTTGTTTATCGAACGAATGTTGAAGATCGTGAATATTCGCTGGTCATTCGTGAGCTGTGCCAAAAGTTTACGCCCGAAGATTTAATCGGTTTCAATAACACCGGGAACATTTGTATTTGGCCCTCTGAAGAGGCACTCGCATACCATGTTCTGCATCATTTGCCTGCATTCCACGAGCTGCGTGTGTTGGAACTCGGTGGTGGAATGACCTGTTTAGCCGGTTTACTAATTGCCAAATATACACAGGCTAATTTCGTCAATTTAACCGATGGCAACGATTTGTCTGTACAGAATGCAAACGAAACGTTATCACAGAATACCACCAATTTGACGGCAAAAGTCATTTGTTCGGTGCTAAAATGGGAAAATGTGGCTCCAGTTCAAGAGGATGCTCAGTACGATTGCATCATATCGGCCGATTGTTTATTCTTTGATTCGGCTCGTTCGTCGTTCATAAATGCGCTGTGGTCGTTCATGAAACCAACAGGCTTTGGCTTGATTATGGCACCATGCCGCGGTGACACGCTCAACATTTTCGTGCAACAGGCCACTCAGAAAGGATTCAATTGCCAAGTACGAAAGTGCTATAACCGTACCATTTGGCAAAAACACTTGGAATTACTGGACACAAGCGTCTACGACGAAAACATTCACTATCCAATTCTGATTGAAATTACAAAATTATCGAAACAACATCGTGTTCCCATCATTCCTTTTACTTAATTCGTATTAATAATTGATTATTCCTTGGCTTTCGTTTTTTTTTTTAGCATTCCTGTTAGTTCAAATTGAATAATACACAAATTTTAGACGTTCTTTTAAATGTACAATAATTTAAGTGGGAATAAAAATGGTTTATCGAACAGTTTTTCTTAATTATTTTTCCTTTTGAGTTAGAATTGTATATGACAAATTATAAACAAACAAATCGAAAACAAAATCTTCTTCACTAATTGTCCATTTATTTTTTTTATGTTGTTCATTTTCAGGACCGATTATTGGAAGTCAAACGAGCGCAAGTACTGCGAATATTGCAGCTGTTGGATAGCGGACAACAAAGCTGTAAGGCTAACTTTTGTTTAAAGCCCATTCATTATTGCCAAAGCACTTAACCCAATTTAACTCCCCTTATTTTTTCCTTCCACAGAGCATTCAGTTTCACGAAGGCGGAAAAAAGCATAAGTTAAATGTTGCCAAAAAACTGCAAGACATCGGCAAGAAGAGCCAAAAAGAGGAGCGAGAACGACAAAAAGTGGATATTCAGATGCGACAAATGGAAGAAGCCGCTTTGAAAGCCTACGCACAAGATATTAATCGTGGCGGTGATATCACGACACAAGAAATGAATGCGGCCGTTGCTGCTGCGGCCGCCAGCTACGAAGAAGAAGTTGCGACAAAAGCAACAAATCGATCAGCACCCGGTCCATCGGCGATACCAACTCGTGCCATAGATCCATTGCTGCCGCCAATCGATGTCCTTGAAGATGAAGAGCGCGCCAAACGGGCGAAAATGAAGCGCAAATCAATTGGAACACTCGGCACCGAAGCAAAGGACCAATCGATGTGGGTCGAAGCCAAAAGTGACGAAGGACACACTTATTACTGGAATGTTAAATCGGGAGGTGAGAGTTTTTTTTCCCAAGTTTTACAATTAAACTGAGCACAATTGAATATGAGTAAAAGTTACGATTAACAAAAAGAAAAAACAAAATGGAATTAATATCTTTTCCTTAACAATTATACAGAAAGTATTTGGGAAGCACCGAAAGAAGGTTATATGACCATCGAAGAATACAACCGGTTGAATCTAGTGCATGAAGCAAAAACTGAACAACAATTGCATGAAGAATCCAAGTACATGCGTGCAAATGCTGACGAAATCGTTTCCAAATATCGACGAGAGCAGTTGAAGACGTTCCGTGCTATACATACACAACAAGAAGTCAAAGAAAAAGAAGCCGAACGTGAAGGCTACACTTCATGCAATGAAGAAGAGGAAGAAACAGCCGCTCCAGCACTTGGCAGATGGCAAACAGTTGTTAGAAAGTATGTGGAAATTGATTTGCATTCATGATATTTTCGATTGATACAATAGGGTGATCCAAATTGATTTATCATGGTAAGGTATATGCTCCCAATAGCTTAAAATTAAATTGCGCTCAAAACTAGCTGATTCACATTTCCAGATAAAAAAGATGTTAAAATCTAGTGGTCGATAGAGCCGTACTTAAAATGGCTGTTTTTGACCTATTTTTCAACATTTATATTGATAGAAAACCCAACGGATTCGTATTTGGCGTCCCAAAAAACCCAAAAAATGTTATGTCACCAGATTAGATTTGAATAACATATGGGTTTTCTATCAAAACATATGTTGAAAAATAGGTCAAAAACAGCCATTTTAAGTACGGCTCTATCGACCACTAGATTTTAGCATTTTTTTGATCTAAATTGGGAGAATATACCTTACCATGATAAATCAGTTTGGACCACCCTATTGATATAACCAATTTTTCGGTGATTTTTGTATGTATCCATATGAATTTCCATGTGACATTTTTTTTAACTGTTTCAGAGAAGTGAAGCCGGTTGATTTACAATTACCAACCACAACCAATAAAGACTACGGTTACATACAACCCGTACCAACAGAAGTGGAACCAACACAAAGAGTGTTCAAGGAAAAAACCGTAAAGAGTTTAGCAGATGAAGATTGCAACGTTTCGAATACCTTCAAAAAGCGCAAATTCGGTGGAAACAGAAGGAATGCACGTCAACGCTTAGATGACGATGATTGAGCGATTACTTTCAATTAGTTGATATTTGGCAATGTAAAAATGACTTGAATGTTTCGAAAAATGTAATGAAATAAATAAATTTTCAATGAAAATATTTGATTTGTTGATATGATCGGCTTAGATTCCAAATGTTAAAGACGCCATCAACTGACCAATTGCATCATTTTTACATAAATTGCGAAATTGTCCATTTTAACATTTTGTGAATCGAATAAAATGATTATTGTTTACGTAGAAAATGTGAAACTAACGTCCAATCTATCATACGTACTTTGATGATAATGTTATCATAAAGAGAAAATGATACATGTGTGACCATTCTGAATTGATTTTACGTCGACTGGTATTTTGAAACACGTTATTGCATGCACGCTATAAATGTGATATTATTTAGATTATTTAGTAGATTAGCTTCAAGTGGTTTCAAGTGGATTTAATCAACTCAATCTAAAACTGAATTTTAATTTCTGAAAAAGATAAAGAAAAAATTATTGAGCGTTGAATATTGGCCAGTGTTAGATCTGGAATTTATCTGAAACTTTCAGACTGAAAATTATTCTGCCGTCATTGACTTATCTTATCAATTGAAATGGTATGAAGATTGGTGTGAAATAAGTTAGATGTACCGATAATCAAGGTGGGTTAGTCAGTGGTTGAATTTCGACAAAGCAATTAGAACGTCCTTAAAATTTTCAAACAACTTCGAAATAATTGAACTTCAACGATTAACTTTGAACTGAGTAATTAAAGTGATGGCATTGAAAAATAAGGAAAACGTAAGTCAGAAATTAGCTATATTGTAAGAAATTGATTTTTTGGCATTTTACTTTGAAATCGATATCATAATTTATTTTTCAAAATTAATTAGAATAGGTTGTTAACATGGAATCACATCCACCGACTCTGACGCCTCAGCACAATGAAATTGCTAATGAACCTCCACCACCCTATAGTATTTCTATTGATTCGAGCGAAAACCTTAAACCTTATCCAGTTTCCAACATCGAATCCAACTCCAATTCTAATGATGAAGTATTGGCTGTTGTGGTAGAAAGAAAGTCCTATATAAGAAAGTCGAATAAAAGCACTGCTGCAGCGATATTTGTCATTTGTATGCTAATAGTTTTAGCAATTAGGTTATTTCGACTCGCAACCTATAATAAATAATATTGATTTTAAAAAATGACAAAAATGGTATGATTTCTTCCATTCTAAACTATTGAAAAAAATCCTACAAAACTTAAATTGTATTTTATATATAAAAAATGCCACTAATCAATGGTCAAAGTGTAAAAAGTGTACATTTTCGAATAGAATTAGGTGGTTTTAATTAAAATTTTCTTCGGACATTGTAGATTATTACAATAGACAGATATCCAATATCGATACGAAGTCGGAATGAAACAGCTCTTCCAATTTATACCGTACCCACACGACCAGAAACAAGAAGTTATTCTGATGTACCTGCTCCGTCACCCATAAAATTATTGACAAAAAAAGATAAATTCAAAATGTTGTTACTATTATTAGCAATTTTGATGCCTATCACACATAAGTGCCTTATCCAATATCGCCAAAACAATTGACCTTAAAATTTAGAACTAATGATTTATAGCGTTTCAACATCAACTTTCTAATTTACTTGCAAAATCAATTTCTTATACCTAAAACGTACGAAAACGTGAACTAATTCCATCTATTACTAATAGCATAAGTAAATAACGTACTAAATCTTAGCCGAATAAATGTTTATCTTCACGTGAATCCATTGGTTTACTTTTTATCGGACATTTTATCCACTAGTTCACCGATTTCGTGTTCGCTCAAAAGCCGATGCTCCAATTGACAGGTGAAAAAGTCTATTTCAGTCATAGCGCCGAAGTCAATCAAATTAAAGTTGGCACCAATTGCTTTGCGAAGATGTTGTGGATTCGTCGAATCGATTCCATTTTTCACACATGCATTTTGAGCCCATTTCACAACTGCATCGACCACATTGAATTCATGCCGGCTACTTGGGTGCTGCGACAGAATGGTTTGCAATGTGCCTGGCCGGCAGGTTGAAAATCCACGCGTTTCAATCACCGCATCAAAATGTTCGTACACAATGTCGATGCAAAGTCCGTGAACCGCAGCCAAAACCATCCAACTGCTACCCCAAGCCACATCAAGCACGAAACATACACTGTCAACGTTCAAAATCTCTTTCAGAAACTGAATGCATTTTGTCATACAGTCTTTGGCGTGGTATTTGTCAGCTAATCGCACTAGGTCATTCACATTATCCTTGTTGATTTGCAAATTATCGGCGTAGAATGGCCCAGGCAATCGATCGGTTGACACATTTGTCTTTTGTTGTTTCGCTTTCTTTGACGATTCATCGCTGAAAATGGGACTGTCAGCCGCCAAAATATGAGCTAAACTGGTTGATGTCGTCTCTTGATCGTTGGCTGCTTCCATTTTTTCGTGATTCTGATACATTTCTCTCTCCTTTGCTATAGACCGTTGCTCCAGTCCTTTACACCGAGCCTATTTTAGTGAATAAAATGTTTTTTTTATAATTCAACTAGCGATATGGAACCGATTTTTATAATTTTATCGAATTTACATAAGTCATACCTGTGTAAACGCTTCGCTTGAGCCGCTCGTCATGTGCAATAACACGGAGTTTGAAGATGTTCATGTTTACTGATGATTTCTCTCCAAGCGTTTGGAGAATGTATTCGTATTGTTGTCACAGCCAAACCATTGTCTGTTCCATCGACACACATTGATTGTGCGCTACATCCATGTCGTTCAATATAAGTTTGGACTTTGATAAATGTGTTTAAACTCAATTATTCTGATTCGATTCGTTAATCCTTGAAAATAATAATAAAAAACATTGCTGAACGACCCAGATCGACTAGTGTTGAATAAACCAACATTTCACACTGACATTTCGTATTTCAGCATTATTATGCTGTCATTGTTTTCAGTCGGAGAGAATGCGGATTGTTTATATTCAAATGTTCCTCGCATGCTTTGCTTTCTCTCTTCGCAACGAGAAACAAAAATTGCAACAGCAGCACATTGGCGTATCGCTGTCGTTTCACTTTCCATTCCTGTTGTGTCCGTGCTGCGATGTTCGATGCTGTGACACAGTGCATCTCCCTCTAACCAAATCAACTGTGCTATTGATATCGTTGTGTATCGTCCCATCGACGCGTTCCACTTGATTGTGGTTGTAAACTGTAACAATAACAAATTTGAGCTGATTTGACAGTGTGTTCGTACTGATGTCATTTGAATAAGAAAAACACGCGCAGTTTAAGCAACCGGCAAATCAGAACAAATCTGTCAAAGCAAAAAAAAAAATAAAATTTCAAAGCTGGAGAGGTAAAAACCAAAGAGTTCGAATATAGCGATTTTCCAAAGTGTTTTACAAACGATTTTTCATTGGTTTCTAGATCGAATTTGGATGAGAACGACTGTTTTCGCAACACAGCAACAATGGCATCGTCGGTAGAACCAGAACCGTTGCCTGAACCGGTGGCAGAACAAACAATGGAAACACTAAGCGAAGATTGTGTGTTTGAAATTTTCGATCGACTGCCGACCAAATATTTGTATCAGATTGGTCAGTGTCATCCATTCATATGTTAAAAATACTTTCATTAAAAAAAAAAAACAAATATGGAATCGGAACTATTTCAATTAAATTACTTATTACCTTTGTTCAGCTGAAACGTGTACGCGATTCTTCGATTTGGCATCAATTCAGTATCGACGCCAGCATCCAGAAAAGTTTGTGTGTTTGACGGTGATTGACGATAAAATTGTTTTGCTGCCCAATGAATACGATGTCAAATTGTTTGGTCGCAAATTTCTCAACATTATGATTCGTGGGGATGGTCGAAATTGGTAGGTCAAAATGGGCTCAAATTTTAATAGTTTCTGTCTTAACATGCCAAAACTTTTGTTCTTTTACAGTCGTTGGGAAGACGCATTGCTTCAATTCATCTTGGCCAATTGCAGTGCCAGCCTGCAGATGATTCGCTTCGAAAAGGCTATGCTAAAAAGTGTTCAGCTGAAAGCAATGCACCATATGTTTCATCGTCTAGAAACGGTGGTTCTTCATGAATGCGGTATGACTGACGACTTC
Organism: Sitodiplosis mosellana; assembly: GCF_009176505.1. Taxonomy (NCBI): domain Eukaryota; kingdom Metazoa; phylum Arthropoda; class Insecta; order Diptera; family Cecidomyiidae; genus Sitodiplosis; species Sitodiplosis mosellana. The sequence goes on along the minus strand of NW_022595253.1, from coordinate 256,701 downwards.
TATGACAGTTTGTTGAGCGCGTGTCATCGATTAAAGCATATTATTATCAGCGATTCGTACACAATCATCGATCCGGTTGGCAGTAAATGGATGCAAATGAAATATCCGCTGTTGGAAACAGTACAAATTTCTTCAATCACCATGTTGCCATATCAACGTGAAGTATGGGTGAGATTCTTTCGCCAAAATTCACAAATCAAAAGCTTTGCATGTGACCACTGGTATTCAATCGATGCTATGGATCGTCCAATCAAAATTATCGCCTCAAATGTCCCGAATCTCAATCGATTGTTCATTTCATTGCGTGGTATTGGTCATTTGAATAGCACGTATTACGATCTATCTGTGCTGTGTGAAGCCGCTCAATTCCAAAGACTTGAACTACAGTTCAACGGCAACACTGGCTGTCATTATTTAATGCGCCATGCAAAATTGCTCGCCAAGATAAAACCATTCCATACACTTCATCTGAGCGATATGGCACTGACGAAGGACATTTCTCAAGTTATCATCAGCTTGGTCAATTTGAAGCGATTGAACTTCGTGAAAATCACGTTCAGCACCGAATTTGCTGAGACCGTATCAAGTGGACTGCCCAATTTGGAAGTGATTTACAGCGATGAACCAAACGATTTTACGCCATTCATCCGAAATGCGCCGAAGCTCACGAAGATCGAATTGGCCGACACCGAATTCGGTGCACTCAACCTGGGATGGGGAATGCTTTGGTTAAACGATGAACGAACCAAAATTACCGGCGCATGCCCGATTACCATCTACGTCAAGAGCATTTCGATGGAGGATGCAGAGCATTCAGTCATTTCAATCGGAATAATCGCCATCAAACCCATGCCAAAAGACAAACATTTACTCACTAAAGTTGGAAATTCTTTTGTTGATTAACGAACTAAAATGGGAAAACCCTTTCATTCTTCATTTGTTTTTAAATGTCGATTTGTTAAATCAAACCGATTTCAATGTTGATGGACACAGGAAAAACAAATAAAGGAATTTTATTCCATAATTCACTTGCAAACAATGCTATTTCTCTTCTTAATCTTCTTCCTGTTGATTTTCTTTCGATGGAATTTTCCAGTTTGAAAAAGGTAAGGTATCGCTTGGTGCTGCTATCAGCTATGATTTGGTGGTTCGTGAATATTCCCGGTTTGTCTTAGCTCCATTTTTCTTGAGATTAGCTTTGTTTCCTTTGTACCTACCTATTTGAGGTTAGATTTTCTTCCCAATTTTTCTCATAATATCTGATATCGTTCGAGTAAGTAGCACAATGAGCAAAAAATCTAATGCGTGCCCAAATGACCATTCGCATTGCTTTGAATCTGATCTTACATTTTATTCATTGCCCCGAATTCGATCCATTTTTTGTTAAATTTTTATTTTCATTTTGTCAATATTACAGTTAATTTGTCACAAAAGTCAATGTGTCATTAGTCTCTAGACTGTGTGAACTTCAGCTATCATGTGGTAGTTTGTGTGTGTGTGTGTGTGTATAATGGATCATTTTCTGATGTAGCTGACTTTGCTTGTCCACTTTTCCTTGACCTCTCTTTTGAGCGTTTCGTTCAAAGATGACAGCGGTTCCCATGAATCGTCAGCCGATGAATATCCTTTCCATCGAATCAATACCATTTCAATGCCATCCGATTGTTTGGTATAATCCAAGATTTCATCAACATCGTAGAAAGCATCTTCCATTTTCGGTTTCTTGTTTGTCTGGCGTGGCTCTTTGTTGTCTTTCTTCGGTTGTTGTGGTTCATCAAGTTTATGCTTTCGTGATGCAACCTTTGGCTCTGCTTTTTCCGACGATTTCTCATCGACACTTGTGCCATGAGTGGTCTTCTGTTTGACAGAACCCTAGAAAATCAAATGAAATTTACAATTTATTCGCAAAACGTGTCGATTCTGAGTGAAATTTACCTTGGCCTCTTCCAAATTACTGTTTTTGCATATGCTGGCGAACAATGCCAGATTGATCTTGTGATTTGGCGTGTTTTCTTTCGACGGCCAGTAATTCTCATCGTATTCACTGTAGCCACCAGCACATTTTTGCAAATGTTCCACCAATCCATCGAGATTCACGCATGGTATTTTGAACTTTTTTCGCGATAAGTCAATTTTGAGAACGTCAACCAAGAATCGCATGTACATGACATCGATGCCCGTTATCTTGGTGACAATCAATGTTTGCGGCACTGCATTCTCAGCAAAAACCACTTCAACGGGTACATAGCGATCCGCACCATTCTGTACATATGGCAAAACGATGTCTGATTTTGATTTGTCCAGCAGGTCGAACTGAATCCGAACTATACCGCCGTTAATCATTCTGTACTGTGCACCAAACTCCAGCTTCTGGCCACAATCCTGTTGATACTTGAAAATGTCGCGAACGTCGTTCAGTTTGACAAGCGTATCATTTCGATCGAATGTGTACTTGTACTTTGAATCATTATGCCAGCTGTTTATACCGTTCATGAGGTCTGCTTCTTCGTCGTACATTTCGTATTTTTTCAAATATCGAAAATCCTTGGGTTTCGAACCGAGTTTCACCTTCTGATCCTTGTAATGCCACCACAAAAAGTGAGTGGCAAAGTAAGCGTCTTTGTTGCGAAATATGTACGGAATGTGCTGTCCATTGAATGTGTCATAACCAAATTTTCCGCATCGAGTTGCTTCTCGCTCGACGTCCATTGTCAAACTGTAATCAAATGATCAAATTCAATTTGAATTTTTTTTTTTTTTGCAAACAATTCACTCAATAACTAATTTTACCCTTCGGCTGTTCGTATTTTTGAAAGTTTTTACGCAAAACCATGCAAAACACCACGCCGGAATGCTTAACTCAAATGTTTGTTTGGTGTAAGTGTTTGACAGATTCGATTCGATCCGTGTGCTAACTGTTTCGCGCCAATTCGGTGAGTGATGAAACAGCGGCGATACTGCCGTATTATAATGCGTCTCAATCGGCAAACATGTAACCAAAACACATTTATCGTCGCATCGTTGTCAGTTCACGTTCGATTTCTATTGAGTTCGTTCGTTGCTTGATGCTGTACATAGTGTATCACATTCAAACCGAAGGGGAGCGCATTATTGTTATCGCATGTAGTGGTAGATTGTGAAGCAATAAGTCGTCGTTGTATTGTAGGCTGTCTATTGTTGGAATGTCAAAGTGTCAAATGAACCATCGGTTTGGCGCTCAATTATTCTTAAGCATTCTTAGGAAACACGAACTTTTGAGGTAAACATTTCTAGTGAATTTTTGTCATCAATTTTCTTTTCTGTGGATTTTTTTTATAGAGAAGATTCAAATAAATTTGTGTGCGGAAATCAAGAACAACATATAACAAGGTGCATATCTTTACATTCATTTTTCATTTAATAAACTTTCTGTGTTCATATGCTAATTCAATTTCTTTAATTGATTATTTTCTCAAACATTACCCAATATAAACCCACAGCAATGAGTGGCCAAGTTTTTGAACTGGACAACAAAACGGCATAGCCTAATTGCCAGCGATTTTATCTGGATTCAAAGACAGCCGATGTAAAATTCGTGTTCAAAGGCAGTGACGAAAGTTTTTCAGCCCATAAAATCATAGTTTCGGGTGTCAGCTCATTGTTTGACGATATGATCTTCGGACAATTGCCCCAAAAAGGAGACATTTTGATTGAAGATGCTTCTTCGGGCGCGTTCAAGGAGTTTCTACAATTGTTCTATTTGGACAAAGTGCTACTGTCTCCCAATACATCATGGAAGTGGCCAGTTTGTGCAAGAAATATGCGGTGATCGGTAGATTAAGACTCTGCGAACAACAACAACAACAACAACAACAACAACAACAACAACAACAACAACAACAACAACAACAACAACAACAGTAACAGCAACAGCAACAACAACAACTACAAAAGTAAAAAAGTGTACAGGATGGTCAATTTATTGTCCACGGTGATTTTAATTATTATAACAATTATAATAATTATGGAAATCATAATGGCCGGCAATATTAAGTTAGTATAATTCACCTCTGTTGTTTTTGCTTCATTTTTTAAGGCTGTTTCATTTTCTTGTTCTTCAACAGTACCGTTCTTCCGCACCCAATCAATCCAAGCCCAAGGCAATATGAACTAGATGGATTAGTATCGCTTTAAGCAAATACTCGAAATATGTCAAAGAAATTCATTTTTCGAATAAATTCTACATGTTTCTTATTGCATGTGTTTATTTATTTCATCTGACATTGAGATAAAACTTGCTTTTTTGTACAATTAAGAGGAAAAGTTAGGTTGATAATTAGGAAATTTGCTTTTCAGCCGTTTCAACTCTTCCGAAAGACGTTTAATCTCTTCAGACTGCTGCTTCATAGCTGCCTCTCGTTGTCGATCCCTTATCACTAGCTCGGCATTCCGAAATTCAAGTTGGGCAATTTCGTCTTGCAAAGTTCTAAGAATATTCAATAATCGATCTCGTCGCTCATTCATACGTCGTTCTGCTTCGATATTCATTTTCACTTCCCACTGGTTTTGAATAAATTTATTGATTGAAACGGAAGACAGAAATAATGAAAAAAAAAGAAAAAAAAAGCTTTAGCTTGAACGTACCTTCGCAGTTTCTTCTTGAACAAACCTCTGAATATGTGACAAACGCACATATGGCTTAATCGTTTAATAACTGCCACATTTTCTTTTGTGTCTAGCTTACAGTGTTTACCGTCGATTGCCAAATTGGAGCTACTTGTTTTTGACAATGCATTTTTTCATAGCACAGGAGAATTTTAGAAAAAAAAAATTAAAATGAAATTTTATTCAAGTTACGGCTCGTATCAATCAATTTAATAATATTTAAAAAAAAAACAATATAAAACGGTCGACTTTGTGGTCACTCTTAACTTGAGAGTCTCAAGTATATACTCTGAAAAAAAATTGAATGAAAAAAAGGCAGCAACAATTCGGTTGAAATGTTTCTCATCAAATAAATGTCATTTTATTTGTTGTTTCAATTGGATTTTGATTTAATTCTTACATAATTTCGAGTTCATCTAAACAAAAATATTGAAAATGTCCTAAAAATTAACGTAAATCGTAGAATGGCGAATTAATACAAATGTAATGCGTTTTCCAAAGAAAACGGGAAATTCGAAATAAGTGGTTTGTTTGATTATTAAAATAAAATACAATTGTGTTTTTTCCACATTTTTGTTAAAATAATTATTCAAGACAAAACTCGCATCATACAAGCGATCGAATTTTGATTATTCTTTTATTTTTCAAATAACAAAAAGTATTTGCTAAATTTTTCAGATTAACTACAACAAACAGTCAATAAATGTATTTCGCCTTTGAAATTGTGTATCGCGCGCGCCACAACAAAATGTTTCCAAAACACAAAATGTTCAGTATGACATCAATAAAAATTCAAGGGCCGAAAAGCAAAGTAAATGTGCGAAGCCAGCTCCGGGTTAAAAATGATCATCTCTCTTCTACCTTATTTCAAAATAAATTATAGTCAAAGCATATCTCACAAAAACTTAACAATTTTGGAAGGCAATCAAAAATTCAAAAAATTACACAAATTCAAATCAATTGTTTGGTTTCAATTTTGTTCCGTTTTTTTTTTCCCTTTGATAATAATATTTGGTTTGACTTGACTTGACTCGATTGGTCGTTATTGGTTTTTTTTTTTTGTCATTCAATTTAGTTGGTATCTAATATAATTTAAGAATTTTTTTTCTTGAATATTTGGTTGGTTGTAACAAGCGTTTAAATATATATATATTAATCCCTTAGTTTATTTGCATTTGTTTGTTATTAATCATTTATCGTAATAAATATAATTTTTATCGTAATTTGCTTTTGTTATTGTTGTTTTATTTTTGTTTAAATTTTTTCAAGTGGATATTTTGGACAAGGTGCGTGGCAGTCGGCACAATTTTATGAGCTAGAAAGGCGTTAGACAAATTCAAATCATGCACATATTGTGTTCCATTCATCACTCACTTCTCTCGATTGATTAGGAAAAATTCCATTCATCAGAATCGAACTGAATTCTAGCTAAAAATTGGTTTGATTGGCGACACACGCACCCACCCAAACCAACCTATGTGTTATGCCTGTGGAATAGAATAGTATTGTTTTGTTGTTTTTAAATTCAGATGAATATTATGCATTCAGAACGCTCTTATGATTCAACTTCGAAAGTGGTTTGAAAATACATTTTAAGTACGAATAAATGGTGAGCGATTCTTTTTGTTGGTTTTTCATTCAGAAAATCGTCGGTTCCTCGAATCATGGAAACAGCTGCATATATGACAAAAAACATTTTCAATTAAATGCTCTCGCGAAAAATTGAGAATTGATCTAAAAATTTGTCATATAATTAAGAAATATGTTAATATTGAATATATTTAGCCTAAAGTCTCTCTCATATTGCGTGTGTCAAGTTCAAGAAAAATCTTGCACAAGAACATTCTTCGAAAAGGAAAAAACGAATAACACAAATTGAAAGGGTACAAAATAGTCGCCTTCATCTCGATATGATTTTTAGTGGGTAATTTATATAGATTTGTTTTTCTTTTATCTTCAAAAGTTCAATTTCATCCATGTCACAAAAAGGCAAGGAGATTTTTTTTAGAGTGTTTTTTTTTTCTGGGTAAATATGTCGAGGAAATAAACGATAGAAAATAGAGCAGGAATAAAAAGAAAGCGATAGGAATATTACGTAAATGGAGTAAAATATTTTTGGGTTTCGATATAGTTTTTGTTGTTGTTGTGTTGAATAAAATTAGAAAATGTTGGAAATTATTTGAAGGGCTTACATACTTAATGTCTATTCAGTTTAGTTTGGTTTCAGCTCTGTAATTTGTGTATGTGTATGTTAGTGTTGCATTTAATGTACAAGAGTTGCTGTACAAATTCAATTGATGTGTGAACGGCGAGCGATCAATCGTGGGCTGGGAGTGGCGACAAAATTGATTGTATTGACGTTGGTAGAATGCATAGTATTTTGGTATATTGAGCGAAAGAGTTGTTAACAAAAGGACTCGTATTCGAATCACAATTTTTTTTCTTGGATTTTTTTTCCCCTCGAGAGTTGGAGGACCAAACGAAATTTGTGTTTTTCAATCTACAAAAAAAAACGATTATTCTTATTAAAAACCTATGTTTGTTTTCGTAACGAGGTTCTGGCTTCATAACATCTTCTCTTTTTTATCCAACTAAATGCATTTTTTGTTATTGTTGTTGTAATTTGCCGCTTTTCTGTCACTACACCTTATGTCATCGATACTGAGCTGCTGTAGCAATGTCATTTCATTCTCGTAATCTGCGAGAATTTTCCCCTTTTTTTTCCATCGAATGAAAAGTTCATACCACAAATATTATTTAATGTAACCTGATTTGTTTAATAAGTGTAACGGATGTCTCAAGTAGGTCGTCGTTTCGCTCCATAATTCAAGGCTGCTTGAGTGTGTCGACATTTCTTTTTCCATTGTAACGATGATTTTCTTTATTTTATTGCATTTTCGAATGCGTTTCCTGCAGAGTTTGAGCTCATTTCATATATTATTTTGTCAGCTAATTTGAATGTAGGTCAATGGATTCGTAACAAGTCTATGTGTTCAAGTTTGGGTTCGGTTTCGGGTAATGTGCACGACGACGCTATGAATTTTAATCAATCAAAGTGCTTTGATCTACTTCTAGGCAGTCGATAGTAACGATATTGCCTTTATCCGATTTATCCGATTCGGGCAGTTTGATTCGATCGGTTTCCCCTAGATTTGGCATCATTATGCAGATAAACGGTTGTCCAGTCGACGAGTCGCGCGGATGCAATGTCACCGGCATAAATCGATCCGTTGTTCCTTCAACAAACGAGTTAAGCCGTTGAAATATTTCGGGATAATGTTTACGTAGGCTAACGCCGCGCTTTTTCAACGCCAATTGCATGTTCTGAAGCACAAGTTCTCGGTTCTTTAGCGTATTTTGCGTTTTATCGCACATATTAAATGTTAGAATTAGCACATCGGTATAGACTTTGATTGGTTCGGCGACGGCTATGGAAGTGCTACTGGCCAGCGGATCCGATGCTGAATTCGATGTATTCGATGTTGTTCGTTGGTGACCTGTATTTGCCGTTGAATTTGCATAATTTCCAACTAGTTCAAGTGGTAGTGTTTTGCTTAGCTTTAATTTGGCACAACGCGATACGAGTTGACGCTCCCATTTTACCGATGTCGATGATGCACTGCTTGGTGCTTCTGATACAACACAAATTGCCACATAAATTAGCATTTTTGAATCGGGCTTGTACTCGGTGCTCAATCGAAGTAGTTCCGAATACAGTTCGGGGCCCATTTCTTGCGGCATCAACTCCGGCCATCGAACATAAGACGCTTCACCGATCCGTTGAAAACCCTGTTTGACGAATACCTCTGCACTTTCTGGACTGCGAAATAATATGCGAACAACACCTCGGCCTTGTGTCAAATAGCCTCGTCGCGCTAATATCGATAAATGTGACAGGGTATCATTATCATCCTTGCACGCCGACAACACTTGACGACACAATACCGATACACGTGAATGAAGGCAAGCTTTGCGATGCTTTTCCCAATGGGCACGACGACAATCGCGTGAACAATATATTTGAGTACCTGAAACGGGTGGAGCAGAGAGAACAAGGAAAATGCATGAGTTAAGCTATTCTGAAGGAGAAAATTCATATTTCAATTTTTAATTGAGGGTTTTTTTTTTCTCTCGGAAACAAAACCAAAATATTTCACGCTATCGCTTACAATTGTGACAACTCTTGAAATTTCGTTTGGCATCGGATGGACTGGCGGTGGCATCGCATTTTGGATTTCGGCATTTGATCATATCGCCAACCGTTGATGCATTGGCCGATGACACTCCAGCGGCGGTTGATTTGGATTCCGTTGAATCGAGACTAACACGACGTAGTTGAGCGGGTGAATCATTATTGTCAGGTGTTGTTGAGTCGGGACGTTTTGCGGCATCACTTTCGCTACGACGACGCAACGGTTGTGTGTCGATTGTTAAACGACAGCTATCATTGATTGTGTTTGTGTCTCCTACACGGCAGCAGCAGAGAAAAAAAAAACAGGAGAGAAAAAGACACAGAGCAAAAAAGAAACATATACGCGAACAAAAAATAGGTTAAAAATCATTGTGCTAATTAGGCAGTGGGTGAGAGACACAAGTGTCATTATGTACGATGGGGGAATATTTACAAGTCTCTTATTATTATTTTTAGTTTTGTTTTGTTTTCGTTTATACATTCTATAAAAAGCTGAAAAACCAAACGAGAGTTGATGTCGAATGGTGCGCAGTTCTAGCATAGCCTTAGGTGGAATGACTTTAAAAAAAAAATACAATTCAAATTATATATATGCATCATATGATTTTTGATGGAAATGAAGAGAATCGAAAATAATTCCACTCAAAAAACATCGAAAAAATAATGACTGAAAGAACATTTTTGTGTTAGAACGAAAAAAAAGCAAGAAAAAAGTGAAACACACGCACAAAAATGCACAAAACATAACAAATAAAGCGAAAAATAAAACGAAATTGGTGTTCAGATGTTTTGTTTTCGATTATTTTTTCTGTTGTTCTGGTTGTGGAAAGAAAATGATACAAAAATTAAGACGGAAAAATTAGACGGAATGATAAATAAATAAACAAAACAACAAAACTTACAGGTTCATACCTGAAGACCTGTACTCTGACGGTAAGCCCAATAAAGATGCTAAAACATCTTCTAATGTTGCTGAACCTCTGTGCGAAGGCCGATCGTTTTGAATGGAAAGTACTGGTAATGGTGACTCTATATCAATTCAGTAAGCAGGAGAATTTTGGATTTTTTTTTTTCTGTTTTGACTGTTTGATCTTTCGTATTTTGGTTTAAGTTGTAGTTCTTGTTGTTGAGTGTATGGTAAATAAATTTGTTTAAATTTTATGGTGACATTTGTGGATGGAAAGCAAGCAAATGAAAGGATATTGAAGCGATTGGCGATACGTTGCAGAGAAAAAAAAGTTCGACAATTTTGGATTAAACTGGTTTTTTTCACATTCGTTGATTTAACCGCAACATCCTTTCATTGCCAGTTGGAAGCTGGATATACGTGTGGAGCAGGCATGGATGGTGTTTGGACAGTGATTCGATAAAGATGCTTAAATTGTGTGTACATATTCGATAAGCGATTGTAAGACTGGGCTTCAATTCACATTCTCCTCGGATTCGAAATGGAATTCGATTTTCATGAAATACTTACATGAAACAAAAAATGATAGAAAAATCATATAAAAAAGCAAAGCGAACGAAAAAATAAAATAAATCCGAGATCAAATCAATTTAAAATTAAATAGGGAAATTTCTGTTTTTTTTTTTATTAAAATGATTGTAATTTCTTAAAAATTAACAAAATTAGTTCGATATAAAACAAAGAAGAAAAAAAAACTAACTAAAAAAATAATGCCTAAGGAGTTTTGATTGTATTTAGTTTTTGTTCGGGAGTCTCATTCGATTTTCTTCTTTTTTTCGTAAAATTAAAAAAAAGCTACCAATTTAAAAAAATAACATTTACAATGTTCGTTGCAAACCCTAAGCTAGGGATTTTGAGCTGGGGCTAGGGATAAAATTATTATATATATGAATCGTTTCAATTTTGAGATGCATTCTATGGGTGAATCACGATTAAGTGTGTATATGTGTGTTTTTTTAAAATCACTTGGTCGAGTTGAAAGTGGAATAAGCGAAAAACAAACAATTATATGTGGAAATAAATAGTAAATCCCAACGTTCTAGTAGATAGAATCTAAAATTAATTGGGTGTTTTGGTTGTTGCAAGTTTATGATTCTTTGTGGTGCGAAAGTGAAAAAAACGGAATTTGATTAGATTCGGTGATTTGGTTTCTTAACAAAAAAAATTTCATTCGATTGCCAGGTTATGGACGATTTTGGTCCGGTTTTGTAGGTGTTTTTATATTTTTGTTACCATCGAAATCATAACCAACCCTGTTTGTTAAAGACTCCAAAGAGGGAGGTGATTTAAGCATCAATCAAGTGCCATCAACTGTTTGTCAGCAGCTGATTTGACTCGATTGCTTGTGCATGGTGTTGCTTGCATTGTGCCGGAAATATGCGCTCTGAGCACCAAGTGTTGAACCAAGTGATTACATTCTTTTAATGCGTAGCAAAAATTAAAATTTGAATCGATTTTTTTTATTCGTCATCGTTGTTGTCGTTGTTGTCGTTCATTTCAGTGTTAATTTGTTTCCACATTTGATTTATAGATATATGAAGAAAACAAATTTATAATCATTATATCCATAGCGAGAGAAAATTATAAAATAAAGAAGAAAAGACTCCTTAGACAGAAAAAAAAAAACGTATTGTAATAATATTATAATGAGTTTTATGTGTGTATTTGCACTGATCATATATATTTATGTCATATTTTGTACAGGATGAAATGAAAAAAAGGAGCTCAAATTATAATTAGTATCGCACACTTTGACTTTTTTTCTACCATGAATCAATAATCGATTTTGTTCCGTCCATGCTGTCACTTGTCAAGACCAATTGACTTCATGTTCATTTCATAATCGATCAATCGGATTGCAATTGAGAAATGAACACGGGTGATTCTTGAAATGACAAACACTTTCCAAAATCATTATGTTTTTTTCAAGGAAAAATCGAAAGCCCTTGATACGGTTAAGCGAAACCAGAAAAAATAACATAAGAAATGTTTTATAAATTTTCTACTAAATCATAAATCAAATATCAAATGAAACTTAATCATCAATTCGTGTCTATTCATCTAAAGGACTCTGGTCCTATGTGTTCTGTATGTGTGTTGCGTGTGTATGTGTCTGTGCACTCGAAACAACAACAAAAAATTCATGTTAAATTTTTCTTTCCAATTCACAAAAAAAAAAAAAACTCAAGACAAGACATTTGTTATCGTTACCTAGCACTAACCGAAAATTCTTGCCAAAAACGCGCAATTTTGTTTTCTACGTTTCAGTTTTTGTTCGAGCATTCGCAAATTTTATCAGTTTGTTCGTTTTTTCAGTTAATTATATAATCAGAAAACAAATGTAGTTGGACAAACAAAACTTTACATAATAGAAAATGAAAATCATTCTGTAAATCAAGCATAACATAAAGTGAAACTAATTCAGTTAATAGCTAATTCTCATCGAATTATTTTTTTCGTAACGTAAATAATAAGTTCGTTCGTAAAAGTCACAATTACGATTACTTTTCGTTTTAGCTGTTGTGTGCTATCGAAAATGATAAAGAAATTCAACAAACGGAACAAACAAGGAAAAAAATCCTTTGTCGTAAAATGTAAATAAAAATGAAATTATTCAGTGAGCAAAACGGGTCTGTTTTTCTTTCTTAAATTGTGGATTGATGCGTGTATTTGCTTTGTCTAGAGGAGACGCGACTCACCAACGCCATTTACTCGGGAAGATGCAGCTGAGAGACCAATCGAACTCTCCAGTACCGGTGTCTGTGGGGAATCCATTGGTTTGTTGCCAACAAATGAACTTTCTAACCAGCAACGCCTGAAAGTAACAACAGAATGAATTGATAAATGGGATTCCACTCATGTTTGACTTGATGAATAATTAAATTGTCGCAATGATGAGTGTACTTACCTAGACGATGGGCTGGCCGATCGACTTCTAGAATTACCGGATCGATTGGTTTGATCGTTGACATAATGCACAATAGCTGACGTTACTTCTTTGATCGACGTCTGGATCTCCGGGGAAACGGCTGGCTCTGTGGCAGTTTTAGCACTTAACGAATTCGTATTATTTGACTGGGTTTGTTGTTGCTGCTGTTGCTGTTGTTTGGTTTGTTGACGGCTCAACATCGATGATGCAAGTCTGGAAAAAGACACATTTTGTTAGTCATTCTTGTTGGAGCATAGAAACGCGAAATTAATTGTAAATGAATGATTCAAAAAAAGAAATTTAAAATATTGTTGAGAAATTTTTTTTTTATGGTTTGTTGCAATGAAAACATTCATTCTTCGGCATTAAAGCGTAAATCGATAACATACCGTTCGTGAGGCGTTCGTGGTTGTGATAATTTCTCTTGGCTTCTCCATCCGAGATATGGTTGCCTGAATGAGCCGCGTATTGACGATTGATTCGATAAAATGCTTGCATTCGGTCCGCCACGTGAGAATGATCCACGTGTCGAAGCACTTGGTGATGTTTGACTGGAATTTAGATGCGATGTGGACCAACGCGAAAAACCTGTGTGACCATGATGACTTTGTGCGGATGGGCTTAACAATAACGGGCTACGATCCGATCGATGCGATCCTAATGAGCTGAGTGATGTGGTTTTTGAACTAAGGCCAGTCCATCGTTGCACATCGGCGTTGCGCTTTTTGGTAAAACTGCCCGGCACATAGCCACCGGTGCTTTCGCCACCCTTTGCAGCGGTACTGTTATACTGTTTGAACCAATCGGGAATATTTAGCCGCTGCAATGATGCTTGCACACGCAACTGATGCTCGCTGATATTTGTATTGGTGTCGTGGGATTTTTGGAGCTCATTTTCTGGGGGCTGTAAAATACAGAAAAAAAACATGTTTTTTCATTTAGTTTTCAATGCCTGCTAAGATAGATGAATAAACAACTAAAGCGAAAAATTGAAATGCAATTTTGGAAATTCTCTCTTAATATCGAAGAACGATAAAAATGAGTTCGCAAAAGGAAACATTCGAAACACGTGTATTTATTTTCAAGTATTCATTCTAGATCACGATGTGAAATTCACCGATTTATTTCCGTTTATGTTGTACCTGTGCTGAGTGTGCCTCTTTCAAAGCCGTATAAAGCAGCTCTTCGGCTGACATGACGTTCTTTTCGAAATCAGTTAGCACATGCTGGCTAATTGTGTTGCACACCTCAGTGCAATTGTACGAACAGTCACGAATGAATGTGAGAAATTTCTTGAGCAATCGTAAATTCATCGAACTCAATCGTTTTTCATCTAAACTTGAGATGGCTGCAACGAGTCGTTGAATTCGCTCCAGAAGGTATTGCGTTTGCACGTACGTTTGAACAGCTCTCAATTTTTCATGAGCATCCAATTTTGGTTTGGCTACATCGTTTCGTGCCTTTTGATTTTCAACAATGATTTTCTTTTCTCTCTTCTGCTTCTGCAACTCTGCCATTCGCATCGTTGATGTATCGAGTATGCTCTGGTCGTGTTGTTTATCTTTGAAGAAATTTTCGAAAAAATTGCAATTTTGCTTGAATTTGTGTTTGGATTCGGTGCGTTTGAATTGATATTCATCGTCATCAGATGTCGATTGAACGGACGGTGATGTAGATGAACTGCGTTCCGACGATGAATGGTCATTGAAAAATGCAACTTTGCTACGAACATTGCCTCGATTCATTGGCACACTTAATGGTTTTTTGAATGTAGCAGCCGTATCACTGTCGCTGTCATGCAATGACGCTGTCGATGACGTTGACAGCACACTGACTGGTCGCCGATTTGGTATGCGATGCGATGTTGGCTTTCTGCCAACAACACTCATATTTGTCGGTTCAATTCCATTGAACTGTTGGATTTTGCTCAAAATTGCCTTGCTCTTGTTTTGAATGTCTTGGCGTGCTGTTTGCTTTTTCTTCGGCTTTGATTTATCGGTTAGCAGAAGATTTTGCAAATTGCTTGCTAAATTTTCTCTTTCGTTGAGCGGTGGTGGTGGCGGCGGCAGCATCATTTTGATATGGTGTCGTTCATCGTCGTCGTCGTTGTCGTCAGACTCTTCGCTGATCAATAGATCATCGGTGGTTACGTCTTGATCAAAGTAGGCGAATATATTTTCGAATTGTTCGCTATTCACCGTGGTGCATGTGTCATTGAATGACGACAAATAGCTGGTGTTTGCCGCTGAAAATGTTGCATTCGCCATACTATTGTCGACCTCATCGTTGTCGGGCGCATTGAATAAATCGTGGGCATTTAGCGCTGGTACGCTTTGAGCCGCATGCACTTTTCGATGTGCCGTTTTCTTCGGCCGCTTTGATTTCTTCGTTGGCTTGCACAACAGGTGCTCAATTATCATATCAAAATCCCCGCAATCCAACGCACTTATGTCACTAACAATCGATGTATCCATATCTAAACCGTATTTCGATGCCATAGTTTTTTAAACTATCCAAACGAAATTACTTTACTTTTTCCGAAGTTGGTTATGAAAAGCAAAAAAAAAAAAGATCGTGTGATGGCCAAAAAGTTTTTTTCTAATCAAAAACTTAAACAAAAACTTGATTTGAAACAAAAAAAAAATTATGTACTGTGTTCAGTGTTCTGTGTGTAAGTGTATAAGCTACTTGCGAACCGTTCGGTCGGTCAATTTCAACAAGAATGAAGTTTGTGTCGTGCACGCACTAGCATTGAGGGTGCTCAACACACACAAAAAAAACTCATTATAACTGTATATTCTCTCTGTGTCGCCTCTCACTCTCATTCCACTTTAAAATGTAACATCGACCGTCTAAGTGACGAGTGCTAATGTGTCGATTGCCAAAGTGAACCAAGTAATTCGCTTGCAAAAACATGTTCTAATTTTTTTCTCCGTCTGTGTCTGTTTACATTTGCATGTAAAAACAATAGCCATAAAGAAGAGCACCGAAAAATATGAACATACAAGACAAAGACTCATGCAAAAGAAGAAAACGAAGACGAAAAAATCCCCGATATTCGTTTCTCTTATTATTTTTATTATTAACACAGTGACATTGTGAACAATATTCGCATTGCTATTCATTTGCTGAACTCTTCCTTTCCTCGTCGCAGTCTGTCAGTGTGTTAGCAGTCGCTGGCTTAATACGCTTTGAATGATTTAGTATCAAACACAAGCAGGAGAGAAAAAACAGAAGAAGAGAAAGATGTTGCGTTGTGACGGCAGAGACAAAGCATAAAATGTGAAATGCGGAAGATGAGTGGTATGGAGAGAGAAAAATAGTGGCAAAACTAGAAATGGCTTGGTGCGAGAGAGAGAGGGATGAAGTGCTTGGATGGCATTAAGCCGTCGAGATAGAGCAATGTATTGCTATTACAGCAGAGTCAAATAGAATGGATTATGGTGCATGATGCCAAGAAAACAAATAAAAAATTCCCAAGATTAAGGCAAAAGTCGACGAAAAGCGAGACAAACACACACACATTGAATCACATCGCACAGAGTGCATGAGATGTGTCATATATGGGATGCCGTAATTACATATTGATTGCTTGTCTTTGTCTTTGTCTTATAACCTTTATGATGCCCGCTGTATGTACGTGTGTATTTTGTGTTTCTCCAGTCACACGAAAAATAAATAAATATTTACTTTATGCTGTTTTCCGTGCGGCATATTTATGTCAGCGATTTCAATGGGGTGATTCGTTCTATTCTGTTCTTTTTTGTCGCCATCGCTTTGCACTGTCATTGTGAATGTGACACCAAAGTGCCATTCAATACACAGGTAAAAAAAAAACGTTTTAAACATCTCTCTCATCTCATATTTCGGTGTGAGAATCTGCGCATAGATAGAGAGAGCGAGAGAGAGAGAGAGAGAGAGAGAGAGAGAGAGAGAGAGAGCAGTTCATTTGCATATAAATATAAATGGCTTCTTAATATTTTCCTTTCATCGTGACACTTTTTTCGGGTAGAAAAAGTCTTTTACAACAACGAAAAATGTTGCATCGTTGACATTCGCCACATCAACTGGGAAAAGGATGTCGTTTTCTATGTCGTGTAGAAAGAAAAAAATATCAAAATATGGCAAATTAAATTCAGGTTGAAGAGAAAAAGAAGGGTAGTGCCACTTTGAATGTGAACGATGGTTTTCAAGCTGTTCTTCACTAATTACATGCATAATTGACTGTTTTTTGTGCGCCTCTCTTGCCACAGAACACGTCTGCTGCTACTGCTGCTGCCACTTGCTAGCTAACGACGACATCAACGACAAACGAACGAACGAAGCAGCTTTGATGACGACAACGTGTACAGCCGAACAGCCGCAGTAGTTCAAAGACAAAATTGCAGCAGCAATTTCGATTTTGGTTTTGTTTTGTTTATGCACGGCGGTGGGTAAAAGGTTTTTACGTTTGATGATAATTGCTAAATGGTGCACTCTTTGTTAGGGCTTCGACGAGAAGTACTCTCTCACATTGAAGATCTGGTTTTTTTTTCTCACCCTCTCATTCTACTTGGCCTGTGTGTTGCGATGCGATTCGTGTCGAATAGAAAAAGCAACAGCAACAACAATGTACGGACTCGTGTGTCAAACCAATCGAATTTTGTGTATGAGCTCGTAGTGAGTTTTGTGCTGAAACGATGACGGTTTTCTGTGAATTTCCACAGTCCATTTTCAGCACAATGAACCGTAGACATACGTGTATGAAACGCATGCATATCGCGTAGTCAGTGTTCAGCAGCAGCAGCAGCAGCAACACACCAAATGCCCTAGAATAATCAATACACGGCACCCGAGTGAGAGCGAGAGCAAAGAGAAAAACATACATACATTCGTCATCATGTAATCGCAGCAATGGAGCAGTATGCTTTTACGTTTCGATAGAAATATGGATAATAATGAACATTTTTTCGAGTTTCGCTTTGAAAACAGAAAAAATGAACAGCAACAATAGCAGTAATATCGACACAGAAATACAGATTGGATGATAGGAAAAATAAGGCAAACAAAAATAATGCATCATTGCATCAACATAAGCGGAGAGTTGGTATCCAACAAAATGAAACATTTTTTTGTGTGGAAAATCTTACTTTTAATTTATCATTGTCATCATCGTCGTCCAATTGAAACATTTTGTGGCCAACAATTCCGTGGTTGCTGTCCGAATGAGGGGCAACTTTGTTCAAGTCCCAAAAACGATTTATTGATTACGTAAATGCACTAGATGAATAATGAATACGACAGCTATCGTGGCTGCAGCATTGAAGTAATCCAGATGATTGCTTGTCATAAAACCTGGGCACTTATTGTTATGCACTTTCAATTTCCACCGTACACCGATTTTTTTTTTCCTTTTTCAATTTTTCCTCTCTCCTTCTTCGTCAACGTTCACTTGACGTTCAAGCCGATTCAGAGTCGAAGTCGACACAGTTGGATATGGTGTGTCATTTTTTTTCGTTTGGTTTGGTATGCTATTTTGTTTATTATCATTCGAATATCATTGATTTTCGTTTTCTTTTGCGATGTATTTTGAGGTCGCGTTTGTAAAAATAATCGACTGCCCGCACTAATACAAGCCCTCCCCTCTTTTTCCAACTCAATTCAATTCAATTCTCGTGTATTTCGAGAGCCAAGGCGAGAACTATTTTCCAATTTTCTTAACAATACGAAACGAAACAAGAGAGAAAACGAAAAAAAAACACACACCGAGAATATATCTACGCTATTCTGATATTGCCATAAAGGTCATACTACAGGTAATTGGTGACTTTACATTTGTGATTCCATTTCGCTTGTCTACATTTGTTGTTGTTGTTTTTTTTTCTTCTTTTACTCCACCATTCGACAAACACTACAATTTAACAAGACAAACAAGGGCAAAATACACAATTCACAGTGGCACACGATTCGAAAACAATTTCAACAAAATCCATTTTTGTTACACATACAAACATTTTGGTTCTGGACTTAGTGTCACATAACACACTTATTTCACGCAAAACTATTTTTTGACGTAGATTATGCTGGTTTCGTCATTTTTCACTTAAAATATATACGTTTCAATGGAAATTGCACTCTTTCTAGCAACTGCACTCGAATCGTGGTCAAAAATTAAAAACAACTAAAAAATCACACACACACAACAATCGCTGGTTTGCATGCACTGTGCGCAAAGTGTTGTCGAAAACTATCGTTCAATTGGCTTAAAAAAAACAATTGTTAACGTATAGAAAATAGATTGAGTTTCTGAGTGCAGCAGAGAAAAGCTAGCAACTCAATCGTTGAAGAATACCATTCGCTGAATGTTTCGGCGAAAACTTATTATCACGACTTGAAAAGCGATGCATTGCTACTGCCATTGCTGCTGCCGCTGCTTCTGTTTCCTATTGCTTTTTGCTACACACAATTCGGCTTCATTTTCCTACAGCAACATTTTTTTCATGTCCAATTGCCGTTGAAGAAATATAGATTGCTCAGTGTGTGCTTGCGAGCGAGTGTGCTTTTCGATGTGTGTTTCGATGTGCCGTTTGATAGTAGTCGAACATTTAATTTTCCACAAAAATGAAAGAAAAATAAAACACAACACAACACACAGCCTAAACTTGACGTTTTGCACGTATGTGTTTGACCTCGAACTAGATTTCATTTGTATTTTATCAACTGTGTGCTTTTTCTCGACTACGTGTACGTACTGCAATCAGTTTGGTATTGTTGTTGCTGGTGCTTATGGATGAGGGAGAGAAAATGAAGAAGAAGAAAAAGCAGCAACAACCACCACAGAAAATATACACACCATTTATGAAAGCTTGTTGTTTAGCATTTAACGTTGTGACACACGCAAACACTCACTCATACATTGGCGCGCACGACTGGCAGCAAATTCGGTATTGAGTAAGGGTGTTTTAAAGCTTTTCCACTGGCATGCGCATTACATTCGGGCGAAAATGCATAGTTTGCGTGTACACACATATACACGGGACAGAGAGCATTTGTAAGAGAATGAGACAGAGAGATTCTATTATGACATACTGTTTGTAAATCGCATTTGGTCGCGCGATGTTTTCGAAACTGGCAAAATGCGGAACTTCCATTCCACTCCATTCAAACCGTACGCTCCCATTCTATATTGATTACAATGGATACATTTTCGACGAGTGGCATCATTTTTTTTTTCTCTTCCTTTCTTCATTTTTCGCTTTCTGCAAATGATTGAAATGCTGAATGGAATGGACGGAGAGTGCTCGTTTACGTGTTCCATATGAACAGCAAATGAAGAATTTCGACAATGCACAACAACAAAACAAAAATCATCAACGGAAAAACGACACTAATAAATGTCATTTTTGGATTCGTGGTCAGAACACGACGTACGCTTTTTCGGTCACTTTTGTCGGTTGCTTGGTCGCCCATCGCATTTTTTATTTAAGCGAATTAAGTTATAAATGGACAGAGTCTCGCATAACAAATTAACCGGAATAAATTGTTCGATTGTGTTGTTGTTTCTGCTGCTGCTGCTGCTGCTGGTGCTGTGAATTATTTCGTAGCTTCTATGCTAAGTGTGTATGTATGTGTTTGCGTGTGTGTGTGTATATATGCGATTCGAATTCAGTTTCCGGACAATTCGTTTCTATTGCATTCAGCAAATATATCGTGTTACATGCATTAAATTTTAATCGCTTTCTACATCAACATCAACAT
This sequence comes from Sitodiplosis mosellana, assembly GCF_009176505.1. NCBI lineage: Eukaryota > Metazoa > Arthropoda > Insecta > Diptera > Cecidomyiidae > Sitodiplosis > Sitodiplosis mosellana. The sequence goes on along the minus strand of NW_022595253.1, from coordinate 236,232 downwards.
TCGACTAAAAACCCCGAACGTTGTGTGTGTGTGTGTATGTTTGCTTCAACACAATGTGGCGGTGCCAACGGCGACGGCCCACAGCTAGAGCGAAAGAGAACGTGCGTTCGTGTTTATCCAATGTTTTCGCCTCAAAATGGAATTAATTTTCACGGAAAATACCAAATTTCATTCAGTTTGAATGTAAATATTTCAAGTTTTCTTGGAACAAAGGCGGCATGAGTGAGCATGTGTTGGCTGGTATTGGAATATACTGGTATTGGAATACACTGTGTGGCAATGCAGCCAATGATTGTTGATGTGCACTTGATCGTTTCGATTGTTTTTTTTGTTGTTGTTGTTGTTGTTGTAATTTTTCATTTCGTTTGGTTTTTCGTGTTCGCACACATTGAACGAAGCGTGTGTTCGTTTCACGGTCCATTTTTCACATCAAAATCATCATCTTATGCCAGTTAAAAATGTTAATTTGTTGCAAGTCGTTTGAAAAGATCATGCATCGACATACTAAACGCTATTTTGCTCTCCATTTAGATCAAAATCAACCGAATGCCAACCATATGATAGGGAGAGAATGAAGGTTCGTTTTTTGTGTGTTACAAGCGATGGCTTACGAATGGTCCCGTTGGCTCACACTCAACATGGCATTTAAATTCCTTTTTCATTCTTTTTCTTCAGTTTTATTTTTGTTTTGTTTTGTTTTTCTGCTTACATCAACCGCCTTTCATTCGGTCGTTCGTTCGTTCGTCTCAATTGCACCGAGCTCTTTTGTTTTCAAATGCGTTTACATTTCTTGTTTGCATTGTATTACTCTCGTCGTTCTCGTTATGTGTTTTTTTTTTGGCGTTGGTTGAAAGATTTTCTACAGAGAATATTATGGCGCAGAGCCAGCACAAATGCTTTGGTTTCAACTGATCATATGGTGGAAACACATGTGGTTTATCTTTCGATGAAACAACTTTTTTCTCTGATTTTTTCCTTCTGATGAGAAATGACTTCAAGTTATTGAAGTTGATGTTGCTCCTTCTTTTTTGCTGCCGTTTGTTGGCCGAAGTGAGTTCGATAGTTCATTTTGCAATTTCATTTTTGCCATAAATTTATCGAAAGTACTTTATTGCACGAGCTGCTTATTTATGATTGAAGCATCTGTTTCATATAAATGCAGCGATTATTTGGTCTATTTTTAGAACTTTCTATTCGACCGATCGAAAGCAAGTTTGGCTCAGGTCGTTTTATATTTTGGTTTGGTTTATTTTTTCGCGTACATTTGGCAAAATCAATGATGATTCAAAGGCCAAAAAAGTGTGTGTGTCAAAAACATCGGTCAAAAATGAAATCGTGGCTCATTAGAAATGATAATTTTCTACTATTAGATACGGGTACGTGTATTCCAGTTTGCGGACGAGATATTGTGACAGATCGTGATTCGTATCGTTGAGGTCAAAAGCGTTTTCACTTTGCTGATCGTGTTTTGTTTACTCAACAATAATTTCTATGGATCATACGAATTCACAAAAGCGAAAAACAAACAAAAACTAGTTAAGAAATATGTGCAGTGAAGAGGCCGGTTTACCGGTTGTTGTTGCTGTTTCAATCTCCCATTTAGCGCGTTGGTCTAAATACAACGAATTGTGATTTTGGTTTTGCTTCGCAGCCACCACGCCAATTTGAACTCCGTAGAAAAACCAACAATGTTTGAGCATTTTTATCGAAAGATGCAGATTGTTGTGCTTTGTTTTTCTTTCTTCTTCGGTGCAGTCGCGCAGATAAAATTAAAAATTGTATGCTGTGTGTGTGTGTGTGTGCTCTGCATCGCAGAATCGATTTGGAATTAAGCTGTGTGGCATAGCTAAAAGCCAAAACATAAAGGAAAAATAGAAAGTTTCTTACTTGCGGCTTTTTAATTCGAATCGCAAAACGAAATCAAACCAACGAGCACAAGCAAACACACAAACACAGCCAACTTCAAAAGTATTTGCACATTTGTGCACGGCACACGCAAATGAAATAACAACAACAACAACAGCAGAAAGAACGTGAAGATGAAATTATATAGTTTGCGCCATGCGATGAAAATGCATTTAATTCAACTCTCACACCCTAATAATTGCCACTCAGTTAATGTGGAAAATCACGACGAAGACAAAGACTTTTTTATTTCGGTGCAAAATGAAAAAGAGAAAAAGAAAAACTTTATGCGCGCTGAGAATTTCAGCAATCTCTAATTCAATATCGCATTTAATCAGTTGATCTGTTGATCTTTTTCCATTAGTTCTCGTCGTGTGCGTCGATTGAAATGTAGGCTTGCAATTGCCTTTTTACGCCAAAACGGCGTATTTTTCCCCTCTATCTCACTTGCAATAGACGCATTTTGCAATATGGTGCTTGTTTTTGTTTCTACTTATTCGCACACACAATATTGTGCTACTATAAACCAGATGTTAGACATATTCAGTGATACTGACGCAAGCGATGAAATTAAAAATAGCGAATCCACCACGCACCACATACACACTCGCGTTCGCGATAAACACCCGGCCATATTACAATTTGCAATTTATATCAAGCCATTCTATAATTTATATTTCGGAGTTCCCTTTTCGAAATGTATATGCGAACCTCGTCCGTTCCAATCCAATCCAAAGTTAAATGGCTTAGTGCGCATTTTAGCTCACAGCCACAACAGCACAGACAGAAAAAGTAAACATATTTTATTTTTGTCCGTATGATGAAGTCAAATATCCATTAAACATTACTTGCTACATGCATGTGCTGCTAAAACGTTAAATGGAATCAAACTGCATAATGTAAGTGGAAGTGAGTATGAAGCACTGAGTCCGAACATGAAACATTAACATTCTATAGGCTTATGCGTGAGTTCATAAGCTGCGTATGAAATTGAACGAGAAGAGCAGTTGTATGTTTGTCGCTCGGAAACCGAGACAAAAAAAAAAATAAACAAGAGCAACGACAACGCTGCAATTGGAATTCATTGCATTTGATGAGTTTGTGTGTGTGTGTCCAATATTAAATAAATCGAAAGAATTATTCAATCAATCGAATTTGGTGCTGAGCATGCAGTTTTATAATGTGATGAAGATGATCTCCATAGACTGTGCTGATTTGATCACGAGCACACAGCAATTCAGTTTTCGGTTTGACTTTTGGTTCTCCTTTGAATGGCACGGTTTTGGGGCGTGTAAAGTTCAGACGCGGCTTTTTCAATTAGTTGTGGCTTTGGGTTATATATCGCTATGGCATATCCGAATGACACATTCTCCATCAAAATTATCACGCACACACATCGAGCCAATTGGATTATATGCTAACTATATGAAACTAATAATTAGGCGCGTTTTTAATAATAACACAAGCCATAATCATAGCAAATGGAATGAAATTGAAAATACGATTGCGAGATAGAACGAGAGTGCGAATGAAAGAGAGAACAATGGGAGCAAGAATGTGTATATTGTTTTTATGCGTTGCACTTTGAACGAAATGCACATTATCAAATCGTCTGGTGAAATGTTGCGGAGAGCTGCTCTATAGGCGATTGACTGTTATTATATATTATACGAGCGTTTTTCACTTTTCTTATGGGGTTTTTTTCTGTTTCTTCTTCATTTCGGGTTGAATGACCATGAATGAACCGAACAGTGTGGCTGGTATTGTTGTTTATTTACGGCTTTTCGACCTATCAGTTGCCACAATAGTTGTGCCGTTTTAATTTGTTGATTTCTTTTTTCCACATTTCATTCGGCATTCGGTCGTTATGGTTTCGCGTCGATTTAAAAATCGCGCCAGTAATGGCTTTAGAATCCTTCGTTCTGGTAACGACTCAACCACGTCGATTCGTCATTTAAATGCTAAACAATTTATGTATTGTATGTGATGTGGAAAAAAAAGTGACGTTGAAAACAATGACACGATATTAAAATCGTCGCCGAAATCCATGGTAAAATGACGATGACGACGACGACGTTGGCGATGACGATAACAACAACAACAAGCGTTTCCACGATTCTCGTTCTGGAATGGGTACGAATAACTGCATTTGTAGACGCGTTATTAAAATGTAAAATTGTTCATGATTAAGCTATCGAATGTTCATGCGGCATGTAAATCGGTTTGCTATGTCTCTCTTTCTCTCTGTTTCATAGCCTCTTCTTCTGCCTCTGTCTCTGTCTTGCATTAAATTAATTCTCAACACATTTTGCATTGCACGTATCCCCCATTGTCGTCGTCGTCGTCGTCGTTGTTCACCAAACTGATTTCTTTCACTTGAATTATGTATGCTGTGCCATTGTGTACTCTTTTTTTGTCAATGGCATAAATAGCGCCGCGAACCTATTTCTTTTTCAACATTGACAATGGAGTACTTTGTGCGCATCGAGTGAGAGACAGACGATTAAATTAACACACAATTGCTGCTGCCGATGTTGCTGCTTTTTTCTGCTATTGTGCGTGCCGCTTTCGGTTCGTAATAAAGAGTATCCGATTCATTCACTTTTCTCACATTATTGTTGCGTTCGGGTTATCTATTCATTCAATTCATTGCTACATCCATCACATTATCCAATCTAATGACAATATCGAAACCAATGTGACGTGGCCATGCGCACGAATTAACGCTTTGTGTCAAAATAATTCCGATGCGAAGACTGATGACTAATCGAAAAAAGTGTGTGTATAAAAATACCACACATCTGATGTCTTTCTCAAACCACGTCCATTGGATTGCTCATTTTGTTTCGGGCACCGCACAGTGTGAAATGATACAAAGTCGAAAAAAACAAACTAATATCTCAGGCGAATGTCACACACACACACACACACACACACACACACGAGGAGTCAATTTTATTTTTATTTTCAACATATGTTCGCATACGAAATAAATTAAATAGAAACATTTGTTGTACGTTCTTAAATTAGTCTATTCTTGACCTCTGTTGTGAGGATGTTTATTAAAAATTCATTTTTGCAAGAAGGGAGAAATATTGAGCTCAATTGTCATTCGATGTTATCTGTCATGGAGATGATACAATTGACACCAATTTTAATTTATAGGCAGAAAGTAAAAATGGGCCACAAACTCAATTCCTCATACACAAAACAAAATTCAACCAGGAAAGCTGTATTCACGTGAAAAAGAAACTAAAGCGGATGGAACAGTGTATTCTGCGAATTTATTTATGTGCCAACCATAGAAAATAGATCCAGTTACACACACGCAGAGAAAAATCAACGCCACACTTATGCAACGGCAGTGTTTTTCTTTTGCTCTTTTCATGGAAATACAATTTCTAGAGAGAAATTTCTAATTGCATACAATTTATGTGCACATGCATTTGTTTGGGCTGTGTGCTAGTTTACTGGGCACAATTTGCATTTCAAGCCACGCAAATTTCAACCTCTCTCTTTCTGTCCCTCTGCGCCCCATTCTGATAGAAAACAATTAATCAGTTTTGAATTATAATCTATCAAGGCGCCGTCATTTGTGCACCGGTCGCTCTATTGTGTTGTTTATTACAACAAAATCGATCTCGGCTCCAACTCAATCGTGGGTTGTCAACGGTGTTGATATATCTCGCGCTACACGGATGGAGTTGTCATGAATGACGGTGATGAAAACCGCACATGAAATCAAAAAGCAAACGTAATCATTTTTGTTTTGGTTGGAAGCAAATCAAACCATCGACAAGTCAATACAAAACGACGACGTTTTGCCATTTTCATTTTTTTTTTTTTAATTACGATGTAAATCAAAATGGGTTTTGTGTAGGTGACATGGAGCGCGAGCGCTCTCCATAATTCATCCACAATGTATGCATAAGTGATTTTTAAGTTAAGTTGCGATTATCGACGATTTAGTTGATTATTATGCTAACGATTTGCAAAAAAGTGTTGAGTCTTTTATTCAAAACTCGATTTGGTGAATTCCGATTAAAAGACACCAAAAACGGTTCGCAAGAGGTACTTTAATGCGCAAACAATGGCCTATTGATTGCAATGGCTTTACTTTGACGACTCAACCGCTGAATGACACCCAACCGCCAATTTTATCTTCGTCCGTTTTTTTTTTTGTTGTTCGCATGGGCTTTGTTGCCGTCGTTTTTTTCTGTCTTTCAAAATCATTTATTTATGTGAGTTCAGAGCGATTTGAATGTTAGCCTCATATCAGTGAACGAGTGCACAAGGGATGGACTATAAACCGCGCAGTGATATGGCAACTACTACATATGTGTATGAAACTGTTTGCTATTTTCACCAAATTGCTGCGCCAGCTAGCCACATACATTTGTGAGAGAGCGTAATTTATGTAAATTGTTGCTGATCTGCCGAAGGTTATCGATGAAATTCACTCTTTTAATACACACACATAAAATAAACGCCAACCGATTGTGAAAAGGAAGTGAGGGGAAAAAACACACCGATTCAAATACCGATTGTCTATCCAACTGACTGACGTGATAGATTCGTTTTGTTCGCATGTATATTTCAATTTTGCATTTTGTAGTCAATCAAAAGCGGAAAACGGCTGTTTGAGACGTCCATTTTCATTGTTGGGCTTTTGAACGCTATCGCATGGAAATCGTATTCAAACGAATCGTGCATATTGAATTATTGTGACACGAAAAATCGCTTAAAATTTCATTGAGCGGGTTCTCAGGCGGAAATTCAACGCTTATCATGAAAGGTTATGATAAAAAAATATTGTGCCAGGAATTTGTTTTTTTTCTTCTCTTTATTTCGGCCAATGAAAACTAACAAATTAACAAATAAATCATTAAAACACAAACAAAACCAATGTGAAGGTTAATTCGCGAGTCGATGCGAGATAATTTATATGGTGGGTAGAAGTTTTCACAATTTTATGACAAATCCGCTAAGCCGCAATATTCCAAGCGTTATCTCTGACAATAGTACGTCGTTATAAGGCTGTTGCAAGTTAAAATATTTATCGTGTATTTTATTGGCAAAGAGTCGTCAATTGAATATGGCACCAACACTGATGCAGACTAAACTAAAATGAATGGCAATTAAATTAAAGCCAACTCAAATTAACGCCATTGAATGAATGCGAAAAAATTAGAACATTTTAATCATAGCTTCGTTTGTATTTGGATATCATTTCTGTGCTCTATATTTCGCAGTTCGCAATTCCATTCTGATAAGTTTTTTTTGTTTATATCTGAGTAGTTGTTGTTGTATTAGGGTTGGCATGACCATTTTTACAGCTCAGCGTAAATTAAATTTCGTATCAGAGTGTAAATGCGTGATCAAAAACATGAATTATAGATAAAGAAACGACAAAATGACATAGAGAAAAAACAAAACAACAAACGGGCTGCAAGTATAAACACGCTTATGTCATGCATTTTCATTTGGGAATGGAATTCGTGATGTAAATAGACGGAGTACGATGGGCAGCAGTGATTTTGAACGGGTGTCTTGGTGCGAAAATCGAATCAGTTTGTCGATTCTATCGATAAACGAATAATAAGAGGAAGAGGGAAAAAATATATACATATATCGAGTTAATCACACGCGCGAGCTCGCTCGTTCGGTCTTGATAGTTTCATTAGCTTTTCGAACTCAAGTGGAAGTAATGCGTGTGTTTACTGGCAAAATCTGATGTTGTTGCTGGTGATGGCGATAGTTTTGTTGGTTCGGGCGCACAACATAAATGCCTTAACGCTCCATCAAATCGTCACCTAATCAAAATGAATGAAGTGTTCGTGTGGCTTCCATATACGCGCTTTTCACATTAAAATAAACCACCAACTCTCTCTCTCTCACATACCCGCTTCTTCTCATTTTGCCCGTTCTGGACGCTTCGATCCGTTTACATTCCGTTACAGCAAACAATGCTTCATCGCCTCATTTTATTGATTATTAGTTCGATGCGCGTTTTCATATCAGATAGTAGCTGTACATACAATCGATTCCATTTATCACTGTTCAATTGATTTCATTTGAAATCGAGTAAAAATATTGATTCACGCAAATACAAAAGCAACGTAATTGGTCAGAGAAAGAGAGACTGATTGAACGCTGCCGCGCCACGAGGTGTATTGATTGTCGCATGTTACATATACCGCTTGCAATTTGTTAATTGCGCTTCGATATGAGTATGGCTTCTCTTCCGATGTTCTATGCCTTTCGTTCGTTAAAGCCATGTTTTTTTCTTTCTTTATTCTAATTATTGTTGGCCGCGTGTGCTGTTGCTGTTGTTGCTGCTGCTGCTGCTTTTTTCGCTGCAACAATCGCGCACTGGGTCGATTCAATTTTGTTGTCAACACATTATATGCATTTCCATCGAAGAGAGAGAAAGAGCGTTGAACGAAGCAACAACATCGTGTATGTGTAAATGATTGGAATAAATATTATGAATGCATAAACACAGGGACAGGATGTTGTTGAACTATTTGGTTTGTTTTGTTTTTTTTTTCTATTTGAAATTGAGTGCACGGCTTTGGTAAACGTTATAAACGCAAGAGCATAGAAGCATAAATTTATGTACCATGATATGAATACGGTATAGGCAACATAGCACACAAAGAACTTCAACCAACTAACAAACGAACGAACTGTGAATAGACGAAAAAAAAGTGAGCTAGCTGCTCACAAAATAAAAATTTTCAATTGGAGAACACAAAGCTGGCAATCAGTTCTTCTTATTATTTTTCAGAGCGTTGACTACATCGATGGCAGTGGTGATGATGATGATGGCAACGACGGGAAAGCAACAAGAGAAAGAAGAGTGAAAATACCAGTTGAATTGAATTGAACTACACATCATGTACTGGAAGTAGCGAGAGAACTGTTTGAGAGTCGCGATGAGTTGTATTCGCTTTGGCATCTAATGCATTATACGGCCTGACTACGTGGCTGCTTCAATATGGAAAATATATTCATGGAACACAAAAATGCTTGAAAACATTCACATACACATAGACACACTCAGAGCGATACACAACGGACACACTCAGAGCGATACACAACGGACACACTGAATATATCTGAAATGTAATCTTTCCTCCACGTTTGTCTTCGTGTCGATTTGCTCTTTGTCTTCCTTTGCTATTTTTTTCCCTACTGTTCACTTCTTCTTTTGTATGTCACACCATTTTTTTACAATTTTGTCTCTTATTCTTTTCTCTATGTTTTTATGATGAGATTCTAACACGTTTCGTTTCCTCTGTTTCCGTTTGCGAGTTTTTTTTTCTTTTTGCTTTCTTTCTTCAATTGTTTTCAAAATCGGTTTTCCTCTTCTAATTGAAAGCGTGCGCGGCGCACCGAGTTAGATTTTGAATAATAATTATATTTCTAATTGAAAGTTCTTGTTCAACTTACCAAAACGAATCGTTGATTTTCTTTATCCAATAAAAATTCCATACTTTTATGGGGTCTTCGTGGTTCGATGGTGGTTGGATCGGTTCCATTAGCACCATGTTTACGTCGATGAACTGCATTGGCACCACGATGTGCCATTTGCGGGCCAAGTTCCATCAGGCTTCGGGTTTTGCCCGATATGACCGTTTCATCGGTATCGAGATTCGTTTCGATGAGACCAATTTTACCATCATCATCGCCGCCGTCGTCGTCATCTTCTTCATCACCAACGACCGTACAAAAACTATTTTCGTTCACGTCCATCAATAGACCATCACTTGAAACTGCACCTTTTAAGAGACCGCCACGCGAATGTGACTCGTTCGCTTGTCGACTGGAAAGCAACTGATAATACTCATCATCATAGTCAGCGTTGGCCAAATAATGGAAATGCTTGCCATTATCAGTGGTGTTGTTGAAATTGATTTCGCGCGGTGTCGATGTGGAACGTTGCTGTTGTTGTTGCGCATGACGTTTTACTCCTTCGCGTTGTGGATTTGATTGTGCCAATGTAGCCGCTTTATTGTTCGATTGTGGCTGCTGCTGCTGCTGATAATAGCTTGGATGTGTGGAATTCAACGTGGATGGTTGTTTTGCGCATACACCGACTACACGTGGAGGTTGTCGTGGTAGTGGAGGTTTCGTTGTCAACACATTCTTCTTTTCAGCCGCTATAAATTGGCTGCTGTTATCATTCCTCAAATGCTTCGGTACATTTCTCGTCGGTGCATTCGTATTGCTGTTGTTCGTTGTAGCTGCTGCTGCTGCTGTTGCTGTTGTCACATTGCCCACATTTTTATCACTTGTTTGATTTGGCGTATCAAACACGACTGCAATCGGATCTTTCAATGGTATATATTCAAATTCATTGCTGCGCATCGAGTTGCGTTGATAGCAGCCAGGTCGTGAACTATTATTGTTGCTTTTATTTCGTATCGGCACTTGATGATCGACCACATCATTGTTGCGTTGACTGTTTGGTGTAGCACTCTTTGTTGACACAAGCACAATATTATTGGCAGCATTCGGCGGTGGCGCCGTATTTTCGAGTGATTTTAATTTCTTTTTGTTGCTATTGCCGCGCAATGAAAAACGGAAATTCGTAAAACGCGATAAGAATCCAGGCTTATGATTGTTGTGATTTTTCTTATCAAAATTATTCATTTTCGGTGACAACATTGATGCACTTTTACCTATTGCTGCTTGCGACACTGGCACATTTATAGCACTCACATTCGATTTTTCCATTGCTTTTATTTTTGCCGTTTGACTATCGTTCGACACAACACTTCGATTAACCGCACAATTCTCACGCAAATCGTTTTTATTTACGAAAATTTTACTCTTATTATTCAGTTTTTGCTGTTGCTGCTGCTGCTGCTGTTGAGCACTCAAACGGTTGATGTCATTGCCACTAGACACACGATTCACATTATTATTATTATTTGCGACCGACACTCTGCTCTCATTGACGATCATCGCTGAACTGCTGTCAATTGCATTCGCTTGAATCGACATACCGTCTCGACGTTGACTGTCCACCAAAACATTACGATCTTTGCTTGTGTTCATACATTGCTGTTGCTGTTGATACTCTTTCTGTTGCCTTTTCGCTAGCTTCTGTAGATACAGCTGCTCACGTCGTCTGTCTCGCTCAGCCAGTGCTGCTAACGATCGTGGTTGTGTCTCATAGTACAAATCATCATCACTACTATCTACCGCACTGGAATCATTAGTGTCGCATGTCTCGTTTGTGTGCGTATTCATGGCTGTTGCTATTGCCGTTGCCGTTGACGCTATTGTGGGGCTTGCAACTGTGTTAGTTAAGCCTGTGTTATTGTTTACATTGTCGCTCGTTGGTATGCGTTCCGTTGATGGTTGGTGCTGTTGTTGTTGTGGCTGAACGGAGCTGCTCGACGAATTATTCATATCGTTGTAATTTTTATTACGATTGTCGCTGGAATTTAGAATTTTCAATTAGTTATGATTACATTCAATTGAACGAGCGCAGTCGATCGCGTTCTCCCCTCGCAATCAACCTAATTGGCCATACACTCAATGCAATAAATTTATAGATCTTAAAAATGACACCGATTTTATACCGACAATGAAATAGCATAAAATTCACTGGCATACAAAAAAATTTAAAAAAAAGTTTTCGAATAATTACGATCGATTAAAAGAATACGTTTTTAATTGGAAAAAATTATTATCAACCAATCAAATGGATGTCGCTTGAAGATGATTCATTTAAAATTATGATTAAGGTCTTGAATATTTATATAGATAAAGAATTTGAACTTGATCGAATTAGTCAGAAATTATCCGAAAATGCTCTGTTTTGTTTGCTCAACGATTCGTTTGATGAAACATGGAAGGCAGAGAGAGAGAGTGGCATTAAATCAATTTTGGTCTAAATTTACGCAGGCTACTTTGCATTTTAAGGTCTGTTTTGCATACTTCAAATCGCTTGGGATGCGTGTAATCTTTCTTTTTCTTTAGTTTTTATCGAAGATCTTGACATTTATGTTCCGAATGAAAACATGGAATGAAATGTAGTCAAAATCAAGAGAAAAATCTCACAGACAAAACAAACACCGAATCCAAAAACAAAAAATCCAATTTAAGATTCAGCGTGTATTTATATAGTGTGGTAGATTTTCAAAGAGATTCCTGTGCGGCGAGAATATCGGATAAATTTATCTTGGATGTCTATTTAAAATGTTTGGCGCACTCAACATTCAGTTATACAGCCGATGTATTGCCTTAACCGACTTCTGCTTTCAATTTAAATCAGATAGATATTGAAGCGCGCACGAACACGATGTAAAATGTTACGACGTCGTTGCGCGCATGTAAATAAATAGATGGAAAGAGATGTGATTAAGTTGAAACGATGAACGAACGAGCAAGAGAATTAAAATGAAGTGTGTGCGGTGCCCATGTGTGATTCGATACTCGTATGCACACAAACACACGCGGCTACTACATCTATTGACTTTAAATTAAAACGCATTTGAACAAAGTTTCACATTCTCTGCAAATAGGAGAATGGGTGTATCTAGCAAAACATTCAAATGAATCTCACATTCTTTAAATCGAGGCTGACATCATACGTATGTTTTTTTTTGCGTTGTACGAATGAAGTAATCGAAACACACAAGTAGACTGTATAAAGTCAACATTTTTCGTTTGGTACAATCGGAATTTGATGTTTGCTAGTCGGTCTCTCTACAATCTACCTGCAACCAAAATTCACATTAAATCATTCGAACATATTAAAGGCGAAGAAGAGAGGGAGACGGAAAAAATGCAGGAAGTTCACCGTTGGTGTACAAATATGTTCTTTTTTTATAGCGTCGTGTCGGTGCCTTTTTTAAGATCTCTTTCAGTCTGAACAACGAACAACAAACTTCATTCAGTATCTTAAACGGTTTTAAAAAGGAATTTTAACTTCTTTTTTTCTTTTTACGAATGTTAAGCCAGCATTTCTGACTATTTTACCTGATTTCACTATCACTTGGTTCGGCTGCGTCTTCAACCGATGATTGTTCATGCCAACTGATTTGTGAGACGTAGGGATAAAAGCTGACACCTTTGCCCAATGAGTTTCGTGAGCCAGCCGATAAGATGCCTTTCGTCTGCGGTGCATCGGATTGTGGCAAGGGATTTAAGGAATTATAGGCACTTGATGAATGTAAACACTCTTCACTTGTATCGACACGATCGGTTCGATGCTGGATTAGGTTCGGTGTACTGGCGACCATTTCTCGTTTGGCGGGCGTTGAATGTTTCACTGGGCTGAATTGAATTGGTGTGCTGTTGTCTTCCAACAAATTAATGCTGTTCGATGACTGGAATTCCACATTGCATCGTTCCAAACTCTCTGCGTAACATGTTTTCAAATTTGTTGGATCACGATCGAAAGTGTAATTCGAAGACTGTTCCAATAGAGCGGAATCAGTTTTGGATTCACGTTCACTTTTCGAAACGGCTTTTTTAGTTTGTCGTCGTGGCGGTGGCTGAGGAGGTTTCAATTCACGCGGAACGGTCTCTTTCACCTCTGAAAATGCATGCGAAACATTGTCCGTTTCATCCTCAAAGCTGCCTTTGTCATTCAAAATCGAGAGGCTTTTATCGAAATGCGCCGAAATTTCATCCAACAAAAAATTGCACTTGCTGAATTCAGTGCTGCCTGTGCTGCCGTTGCTACTGCGATTACTTGATGTGCTATTTCGTTTTTGACTTTCTGCCATCGCACGCAATTGATTACGTATACTGTACGTACTTCCGGAATAGTCTAAAAGCGTTAAATTACTGTAGCTTGAGTTAATGATCTTTTGCTGTTGAAATGTTTGCTGAACGGATGCGGACGGTGAGATTGTGCTACAGTGATAGTCGATACCGCCAAATGCTTGTGCCAAATCGAAATTGCGACTAGCGATGCTGTCGTTAGCATTTGTTGTGGTTAACTTTGGCTCTTGCCAATGATTATTTTTAAAGTGTTTTCGTGAGTTCTTTGATGTCCAGCATTCTTCGCGTGACGCCACACCAAAATCACCATTGCTCAAACATTGCGACGACGATGACGGCGATGAGCAGATATTCAAATTATTCGGTACACTTGCCACACTAAATGAATCTTTCTGTAGCAACGAGGCTGGTTCACTCAACAAATCACCGCACACAGTATTTCGTTTGGATTTTCGATTGGGATTCGTGGTGTCGCAGAAGAAAATCGTTTCGTTGGTATCTGTAAAATGAGAATCAGGAAAAAAAAGACGGAAAAATTAGTCGACTAACTCAATTGGATTGGGATAGAATTTCCTGGTTTAAAGTTCATTCGATTCGAAAGGACATTGTATTGCGTGGAGTACGAATGAAAAAAAAGTGATTTAATTACCGTAATCGTCAGCAAAATGAGCTGAAATATCTGGCAAACTGGCTGATTGTGTGTTCTGCAACGATGTAGACGAAGCAGATTTTTTACTACTGACGCCATTTGTGTTTGTTGGCGCTGACAAAACATGCTCACTCCAATCATTGCGCACACGATCGCTATTTTTGGACGCACCGAACACTTTTTCGGCATGTGTCGTGTTTATTTTTGAACTATCTGCTGGTGCGATGCAACCGTTTTCTCTGGCTGACGACGACGTCGTCGTTTTCTTCGTCTTCGTCGCTGAAGTGCGGTTACTTATATTATTTAGACTACGGTGATTATCCAAATTCACATCTTCTTCGATCAATTGATCTTGATTTAGATTCGGAATGCTCTTCGATCGGCATTTTATCGATGGGAATTCACCATAGCCACTATCTTCGCTGAGATTCTCAACCGAATTCTTACTTCGAAATGCCATTTTTGCATTGTGTGTCGTGCGTTGCAACTGTTCCTTTGCAATCGGTTCGACATCGGTTTGATTATCCGAATAGTAAATGCTGTTGTCGGTCGAGTAGCTCGACTCCGATGAACTTGTCTGTTCCTGACAGTTTAAAAATAGTGCCGAATTAAAATCGATCTTCTCAATGTCATAGTAATTGCGCGATGCGCTTGTATCGTTGGTATTTTCATTGGGTTTCGTTGTTGCAGCGGCAATGAATTCGACGTTGGCTTTATTGTTTGTCTCTTGACTCGCGGCCAAATGGTTGAGAAATGGTGATGAACCGCCAAATGTATCACCATTTGTTTGAATTTGACGCTCCAGCGATTCGAACTGGATGAGAGACGATGAACGACTTAATGAGTTAAACGATAAACTGTCTGGATCAGAGAATCGATCGAAATTCAGAGGGTCTATACAAAATCTGAAAGAAAAAAATGTTCCATTTAAAGGAATTCTGACAGTGGCAAAAGAGACAATGCACATCTATTTTCTTCTATTGTAGAAAATCGATGGTATGTTTGTGTTTTTGTTTCGTTACCGTTTTGTGAATGCATCGGCATTTGATGGTTCGAGGAGATCGATTCGGTATTTGTAGTCATCACTAAATGTAGACTTTCGCAGTACTACGTTTTCATCGTTTTCGTCTTGCTTTCGACGCTTTGGTGGACAGGCAAAATCCCTTTCCGAGTTTAAAGAGATGGTATCGGCTTCTGAAATTGTGCACGAACATTACAAACAATATAGATATGGTATACATGAAATTGCCCATCATTATCAGCATGAACAGACAGAGCGAGTAAGAGAGAGAGAGAGAGAGAGAGAGAGAGAGAGAATAGTGTGCAAAATTGCACACACACACGTCTCAATGGACGTGTGCAGTGCATGAAACAAATGCAATGTAAACTCGATTAGCATTTTTAACGTTAAAAAAAACGCACACAAAAGAAGAAGAAAAAAACGCACACAAGTGGCAATCAAATTTATAAGCTATTCATTTGCTGCAAACAGAAAAAAAACAGACATGTGAGTACTATTTTCCAATGGATTTTGAAATGCAATCTAATAATGGGATAGTCTAAATGGAAATTGCATGATATTTGCCAAAGGCGAGGTGGCTCACAGCAAATAATACATGATTGCCACTATTTTACATTTCTTTCGATTGAGTGGATGCGTTTTTTTTTCGTTCACTTTCGATTTACTGAAATGGAAAATGAATCTGAACAGATTCAAGCGAATGTTTTGTATTTCTGAATACAAACGATTGAGAGTCTATCGAATTTGTTCTTTTTTTTGTGTATGTCGTGAATAAGGAATAGTTTAGTCGTTACCTTGAATGAGTTCGACACGAATCACTGAACCAGCATCGGACTCTGAACTCCATTGGTTATCATTGTGTGTCCACACATGACCGCAGCTTACATCATCATCGTCGGAAGTTTCTTCGATGATGGGCTCGAGCATGGCACTGCGCTGTGAGAAATAGCCCAGTTCGCCATTCTGATAGTCAAACTGTGATGCTCCGTATGGCAACCACGGAAATGATGAAGACAATGAATCACTTATATCTAAATTATCCATTCGTTCGTATGTTTCGTTTCGTATATTGTTTTCGATTTGGATTTTTGTTCGTTTCGGGCGATTTTTTATTCGGCTTTTCGTATTTTCCGTTGAGGCTTACATATATGTTTGCTGCACGGATCGCTTCCTTTTTTTCACAAAAGCTATTTCGACTTTTTCATTGCTTTTTGATGCGTTCGCTTATGATATAATAATCAGTCGGATCGTGTACCATTTAACCTAAAATTAAATGCAAAATAAATTGTAATAACCATAGATATAAATAAACATTTAAACTAATTCAGTGTTTGTTTTTTTTTTGTTCAATTTCATTGTTTTAGTTTGCCGTCTTTGTTCAGGCCGATCGATTCAACGGTATCGTTTGCGATGTGTTTCAATGCACCATATTTGAAATGGTTTTTTTTTTTCGTTTTGTTTTAATTTACGCTCCACACCAAAATCAAACAAATCAACGGAATACCAACTGCATTTCCGTTACATTACCATAATCACATTCGACCAATTTAATTTAATTTAATGGTGCGTTCGTTGTTTAAAAGTTTTGGCATTTTTGCAATGTGTGCGCGTCCGAGTGCGCACTCGTTTCTCGATTTGTAGCAATTATTTGAATATTTTTGCCATTTTCCATTCGGCCGCATGCACATGCGCTGCACGTTGATAACAATATAATCAAAGTAATTTACGAATTTGACTTCGGTTACTTCATTACAGTCCATTCACTTTAAACGGCGGGAATTCTTCTTTCTCTCTCTCTCTCTCGCTCTCTCGCCCGAAATTTCATAATTTATGTTGAGCCTTTCTACGCGCGCGCTCTCCGTCTGCTATAATTGTTCGATTGGCAAAAGTGAGAAAGTTTTTGTATCTCTTCTCTTCACTTCTTCTATATACTATACATGGCTTATGTTTCGTTATGAGTTTGATCTTAAAAAGGAGATACATAAGTTATAACGATTTATGTTCCCATTGTATAAGTGTTGCTCCATTCATTGTCTCAAATGATGCCTTTAGTAGTAATTAAAAGAAATAGCTCACTCATTTTGGTGTTTAAAATGTGTTTTTCATTTCGACGCAACGGCTCTTTTTTTCGGGCAGAGCGAGCAAGTAAACGAATGAGCGAGATATCGGTGAGAAGAGATGCATAAAACCTTTACTAAATGCCGCCTCCACAGTTGTTCGCAAGTAATCAAGCGATGAAACGAACTCACAACTGATTTGAAGAAATACCAATTCGAAAGCCCTAAATTGTAAGCGTAAAGCCAAGCAAAGCCAAGCAAGTGAAGAAAAAAAAACATTAAAATTAGTGCATTCTCTTCACACCGTTGTCTGCGTTTGACTTTTTGTTGTAACTTGCTGTTGAACCCCATATCTTGAACGAGCCCAGTCAACAACGACGACGACGATGA
The DNA here is from genome assembly GCF_009176505.1 of Sitodiplosis mosellana. Classification (NCBI taxonomy): domain Eukaryota; kingdom Metazoa; phylum Arthropoda; class Insecta; order Diptera; family Cecidomyiidae; genus Sitodiplosis; species Sitodiplosis mosellana. Next base: position 218,462 of record NW_022595253.1, on the reverse strand, counting down.
TGACGACGACGACGACGGGAAAAATATAAATCGCAAAGCATAAATGCATAATCTCAAATTCCGATCTCAAATATTTCATTTTTGTACACTCACATACACCTATCATTCGGTGCAAATGCACAAACCAAATCCATTCATTGTTCATTTCACCTCACGCTTATTGCGAATGCAGATTGGAAGAAAAATAAAAATGTTTCATTTTATTTTACTTCATTTCAATTGCATATTACGGTAATAAAATTCGTTCTCGCATGGAAATGTCGTTGTCGTTGACGTCAACATCATCATCGTCGATCTCTTTCGCACTTTCTATTCAAATCCGCCGAAAAAAAAACACGCATCGAAACGATATAATTGTATGTTTGGAATTTTATTTGCCATTCACGTTCTTTTTTTTTCTTTCCACGCCGTGTTTTCCATTTTGTTCATTCGCTCGTTTATAGGTCGACCCATCGACATTAAAATAAAGCCACCATTTGCTAAATGAATTATAAATTTTTAACGATTATACCAGTGAAATAGAAAATCTCCCGGTCACAATCTGGCAGAGAATGGAAACAGAAGCCAAGCTAAGCCAAGCCATTATGGTAGAAACAGTCGAGATCCACACGTTAATGAAAAGAGAAAATCTAAAAATTCGTTTTGTTTTTTTTTTTCCAGTGGCATTTCGACCGGATTTCATTTAATGGCATCGACACATATGCAAATGATTAAAAGTGTAATCAACAGCTGTTGAGAGAGAGGCCTTTATCAATTTAGCTCGCTTCGTTTCTTCCCAAAAAAACAGAATTTCTTCTTCTTTCCATTTCAAAAGAAAGACAACAATCGTTCTCGAAATTGCGACCCAGAGGCTAAATCGTTATTTTGTTCATATGTGTTTGTTTGCTTTGATGAGTCGCGAGAGAACAGTTTTCGACTCATTCACATTGAAAAGTTGTGCTTTTTTTTCATAGTAATCGATCGGTTATTTGATTATTCCATGTTTTTTATTCATCCAAATAATTGATCACACAAAAGATCGAATTGAAAATGGTTTTATCGCCATATATGCATCGAAACATGCTGCTCATCGGGCCAATGACTTTTACTCGAATCGACACAGAGAGAGAAAAAACAGCCACATATGTTTTGTTGCTTTTTTCTTCAATTCATTCGCCAAAATAAAAACATTTCGAATTTATGTGAATACCTTCGAAGAGGTAACATTTGGCATTTTATTTGTAATGTGTCGACACGAACATTGAACCTCGGCAGCAATTCAATTTTACTCTCGCAAAAACATATTTATGGCCGAAAAGTGATGATTTATCCGGAGTGAATTCGTTTGTGTGAATGGAATTTTGCGTCAATTGTGCGACGACTCAATGCAAATGTGTGTGACCTGTGTGTGTGTGTGTGTGTGTGTGTGTGTGTGTGTGTGTGGTGGCTGTTGATGCCGCTCTGCCGTGGGATTAAAAGCCAACAACAATGGACCTGACCGAATTGCTGTATTTTTCGGTGTCTTTCACTTCATACCAGCATACCGTAAATGGTGTGATGATACCGCGTAAAATGAAATGATGATTTCGTATGTGATTATGCGTTCTGCTTAGCTTTTAATTGCGTTTTGTGTAATGGAAACAGCATTGGAGAGAGAGGCAGAGAGAGATTTGAGGTTTAGCGAAATAGAAATTGTGAAATCAAGATAGAAAATAAAGTCATTGTTTTGCGCGCTGACAAACCCCATTCAACAATTGTTTAGCTGAAGCCACTTTGCATTTCTATTTTCAGAGCGATTCTTATATATTGCGCCACTATAAATAGGCATTCTTTGTTATGATTTAGTGTTTAGGCCACACACCATCGTAAAAGTACCGAAATTTTCTTCGAAAACTAAATGAAAAATAGAGAGATTCGAAATGGTCATTGATTCAATTCGAAACGCACACCGATGTTAGATGATTAAAATTCATTTTTCTATGGAGTCAAAACAGGTACGGTTAGATTTTTTTTTCCTGAAGTTATGAAAATGAAATGTTTGAAAATTCTTAGAAAAAAAAACGTCAAACCAAAAACTAAGTAGGCAAACATGTCCATATCAAAAATCAAATAACGGAAACATGACGACTACAATAATAACACACCGAAAAACACGCTCCAAATGCAAATTGATGTAATGAAGGGAAAAAAGGCTATGTATGTATTTGGAACAAACACCAAGCTCAACTCGGTTCAACTTGAGCCGCAGCATTTAAATCGCTGTGTCGAAATTAGGACAAACACCACATGAATTCCGAGCCATGAAAAGAACACGAAATGAACGCGAAATAACAAGAACGAAACGTACGTAATAATCATCAATATTCGAATGCAGAGCACAGAATGTGGTTGTGATTGTGTGTGTGTGTGTGTGTGTTTGTGACTTGGCTTGATGTCACCTGGAGAGACTGGAACGTGTGACTGAATCAAGTGGCAGGGCCAATTTAGCATGTGAACACCGAGAAAAGTGTTCAATTTGAGGAATTCAGTTGCAAAAACAAACAAGCGAAAAATATAAAATATAAAATATAACATTTTATACACTGCATAAGCCATGAGGTATGGCAGCAACGGCGACGATATCTGATATTTTCTAGCCTCTGTGCAAAAATGCTAACGAAGTACAATGTACGGAAGAAACGGGAGACGGGCAAGACTCATGAAATGTAGACGGCAACAGCAATCACGGCAGCTAGCTAACATTTCACATACGTATAATGCTCATGATTATCATTTCCATGTGCGCTTATAAACGATTTGGCCGAATGCTCAATGGGAAAACTTGGGGAGCACAAGCATGCCTTTGAACCGTGCGAGTCTCGTTTCACTGGTTCATGCATCTCTTGAGTAAAATTGAAACCGATTTTCACATAGTATTTCGCTAGTTTGCCCGCGCCGCTCTCTCTCTCTCTCTCTCACTCACTCACTCACTTTGGCTCTATGTCTGTGTGTGACTTTTGCCATCGATATAACGTTTCATTTGGTTTCGTTTGTTCTGTCTTCGTTTCCTCTTTTTGAACGAAAGAAAAACGCTTTTAGGGGCTTGATGCATCGCTTGCTACGAAAATAGTCGTAATCAACTTACAAAGTGTGTACGCAAGAGTGCGATGATGCCATGCAGTTTTTTTTTCTGTTTCCTCTTTTTTTTTTTAAATCAACCAACAAAATTTTGCTGCGTACTTTTGCGTACCAAGTTTTTCTTCCATCGCGTTGGCAGTTTTGCTTCGCTTTTTCGTTTCTTTTTAACCATTTTTTCTGTTTGATTTGTATGCGTTTCGCTGCTATCTACACCTTTGATAAAGGTGGGCAGCAGCGATGACGCAAAATGTTAATACCCTTCATTATTATTTGATCGCTTTGTAATAAGCATCACGCAACTTGACATATAATTTGAAGAAACGCCAAAGACAGTTTCAAGTGCGTTTCCAGCGAAAAAGAAACTCAAGCACCGAACAATGAACAATGCCACAAAGTCGAATGCAGAAAATGCCAACTGACGCAGCAGCAGCAGCAGCAGCAGCAGCAGTACCAGAGAAGTGAAGACTATTAACTAAGTCTACCAAGCATTTCTTTAGAACACACAATTGCGAGCGTACACAGAGAAAAAAATGCAATATTTTTGCATTTTTTTCATGGCTCATCTTCTTTATTGGTCGCCATTCGCACACGAAAAACAGCCTCTTTTTTTGTTGTTGTTTCGTTTAGCTTCCCTCTCAACACACAAACTTCAATTCGTATTCTGCACAAATATTTTTTCGCATCATAATCATTCCATTTGCATTGATATGCTGCTGATGCTGCTGTAACGTTTTTTCTCTCTCTTGGATACTCGATCGAATGGAATCTGGAAACCATTACATGCACGGCAATTTATTTCGTACACATGCAATCAACGCGCGCGCTATCTTCGATTTCCATTTGCATTCAACAAGTTGCAATGCACCGATTCTGTACAATTTTTTTTTTTCGTTAGCGCGTCACGTTCAATTTATTAGTTGATACGTGTAATGGGAGGTTTGAAGTGTACACGCGGCGCGGTGTGTGTAAGAGAGTATGGCTCAATGTATGGAAAAACTTTCAAACCTGTTCTCAGAGAGTCACAGCGATAATAAAATAGGTGAATTCTTGTTGAGAACACGACGATGGATCGTTCGTTTTTCACTCGATGTCTCTCTGTTTCGGTTTCAGTTCTTGTGTGTCGCTCAGGCTCTTACTTAGTAGAAGATAATAATTCAACTCTTCGCTTGGCTATATTACGTTATTACTGCAGGAGTGCACTGAACGCGGAATTGGGTTCTTCGAAGCACTTTGTGTGAATGGGTTTTGCGTATGCGGACGAAAAATTCAGGCAACAATCGCTTATACAACATGAAAACAAAACATTCACGACAAACACCACCACTCACTCGCACGACACACTGGAATTCCACGAACTACACGACGATTTCTCTCTATTCACTGACAATGATTAGACTATTTTTGTTTTCTTTTTTTTTCTCTTTCGTCTACCTTGTTCAAACCCATGAAAATTTATTGGTTTTATAAATTCAAAGCACCGGGACACCGAAACAAACTGAGCTGATGCTTAATTGAATCTGGACGTAAAAATGCAAAAAGTAAACGCGTGTGTTGTAAATAACGACCGAACATAGCAAACACTGAAAAGCCACTACATGAGCCAACTATAAACCTATCTGACTTTGAGCTGTACGAGCCGACACAACCAACATGAGCATACACACAGTTGAAGCAGCCAATGGAGAGGCAAAAGAAATGAAGATGGAACACAGAAAACATGAACGAAACAACAACGAACAGAAACAGCAACAACAACAGGAGAAGAAGAAGAAGACGAAAAAAATAATGCTGTGTGTATAATCACAACACACACACACACACACACACACGAGCGTTGGCTTATTAGTGAGAGCGTGATTGTGTGCATCTTGACTTGTACACGGACGATTGAGTGCACTGTGTGAATGTCGATGATGAGAGCCGTCAACGAGCGTAGGAGAGAACATACCTTCATTATGATTGTTCTGTCGCTGTGAATCGAATTGAAGCTCAAACTCAAGATGTTCTTTGAGAAAGAATCAAATAATCATCCAGAGACACACACATGCGAGAATCAAACGAGAAAAAAAGCAGAGAGAAAAATGCAAATGTAAGAAGCTCAGTGATGCGAGTGCACTGCAATATTTTCAAGGGGTTTTTGCTTCGCTTGAACACGTATATTACCATTACATTGTACATATACGTATCGCTCAAGCAATTATCCATGAAATTTAATGGAGTTTTTTTTCGTCGTTCAGCGATAGCGATCGCAAAAATTTGTCATGTTCCTTTGGGTGAACAGAACACACCCATGAAAATGGCGTTTTATGTTCCATTGCTTATGAAATTCGCAACACCAATTTTGTTTAATCCATGTAACTTTTATTTAAAAGAAAAAGAGAAAAAAAAGGTAGAAAATCGAGGCTGCCGAACGATCTGAATTTCATAATAATCTGCGGTTTGAATGCAGTTTTCTGTTTATTTTGATCTTTATTCAGGCTGCAGCAGCAGCAGATTGTTTTTTGTCAGTTGGCAAATGCAGTCGAGGGTATGGTGTTTCGTCAGCCAAGACAAAGTCACTTATTTTTGTGCTTATTTCACGTGCAATACGCTCGGTTGCTAAATCTAATTGTGCTAAAACTGACAATATTTCGAGTTAGAGCAAAGAAAAAAAAAGCGCTCGGCAGCAGCAACAACAGTAGCGTTAGCACAAAAGAAAGACAATGGAAATGCCTGAGCAGGCATTTATTCATTGCTTCACCGAATTGCCGTTTATCTCGGAATAAGTTTCGTTCGCCTTTGAGAGCTCGGAGAGCAAGTAGCGATTTATTTTGCCAAGGCAATTTGACGCGCATTTTTTACAGTTCCGAATGCTTTTAACACTTTTATTAGCTGGAGTTGTTGTGATTGCGACTGCCGTTTTCCCCGTTTACGTAGAGAGAGAGAGAGAGAGATTGTGGCAGGAATCAGCATATGAAATGCTTGTCATTAAATTCCACGAATGAATCATTCGCCGATTATTTATGCTCACTTAATCCGCTTTGCACTTTACTGTAAACATTTTGGGTTCTTTCTTCTTTTTTTCTCAGTTAAAAATAAACATAAAAATCAATTAAAATGCGGCTGTGCGATGAAATTCACGCAGTGCCCAACTGATTCGATGGAGAACGATACGGCAAGTGAGAGAGTGAGCGACACTAATTTCCCATTTTGTACAGTTGTGTGTTATCAATGTACCGACAAAAATGAGCCGATGTAAGGCGACAATTGTGCCATGTTTACAGTTTTCGTTGCCCATTGCCTTCATTTATTCGTCATTTATTGATTATAGATTGTTGTTTATTAGAAGAATATTTCTTTTAACACATATGCACATTCGATTGCTCAACGGAAATTCACGCGAAACGATCGATTGTTTATGGGATTGCGATGTGTTGATGAGCTTGCAAATGACCCAATTTGTTTATTGGCCATTTTTCATTGGAATCAATGTCCCTTAATCTATTTCGCCAAACTCATTTGATCTTTTACTCCGAACGACTTCTCTATATGCAATGGCCTATAGCCTAATTATGGTAATAGCAGGCATCGGTTGACAACTCAGATTAGATAAAAAAAAAATTCTGGCCACAATTTCTCGCCAAGTTATTTTATTCAGTTTTTACACCGTTTTATAGGGCGCAAAAAATGTCATTTGACGCCAATGATTTGCGCAACGATCATGAAACAACAACAACAAATAAGAGGTGAGTCATCGAACTTATAAATAAAGATCGGAACAACAACTGTGAATTTAGTTATTAAAATTTTCACAGACCAATCAAAATCCACTGTTTTTTTCACGATTTGACTTGAGATGTGTTGTTTTTGTCTTTCATAAGTACGTTCTTTTGGCTCGTACAGTTGATCCAATTTTGTGTGTATGTGTGTTTGGATGTAATCAATGTAATCTTCTTTTCTGATGTGTTCCTCTTCGTTGGTCAGGTAGATTTTGTTTTTCGAAAAGAAGTGAATGTATAATTAGCATCGGATCGTTAAAATCGATTAAATGAGCCGCGAAATTTCCTCAATAAACACTTGATCAACGCTTTTCAGCCTATAACCTTGTTTTTGTTAGTTTTTCACAACAAGCACTCACAAACACACACTCACCAGCACGAACATAACGAGTTAAAACGCAGTTTATGTACCGTTCTGTAAACCGCTTACCAGAGTTGCAAATGTCATGACACGACCAGAGGCAACATCCAATCAAAATGTATATATAGGCGCACAGCAATCCAAATGGCCTGAATATAGAGACGAATTAGCCGGCTTAGATAATGTTTCACCGGGACTGTGTACTAAAAACGCAATAAAAAAAAACAACAACAGCGCGCTGCAGAAAAACGTAGCGGAAAAAAAGACGTACGTCCGATTCGTTTAAAATCAACTCGACGATTCAATGCTCAACAAAAATCACACATAAATGCGAACGTGTAAGCTCGTGCTCTCTCTCTCTCGCAAATACAGTTGGACAGTCAACGGCAAATCTCACTGAGGCAAATAATAAAGGGAAAAACAAGACCGCAGAGCTTCGCATCGCTCCGCTCTGCGTTCTTGAGATTTCAGTTATTTATTCTACTTTGTTGCTTCACAACAAACTACTTTTTTTGCGCACTACATGAAATATATTTCATCTAAGTAACTTTGCAGTAATATATCATTAAAAGGCGTCCCTTTTAATAATATTATGGATTAAAAACATAATACGAAGGATATATATTTGCAACAAAGTTGATACAGAAAAAAGATTTTCTCAGTTATCTCAAAAATGAATTGCAAGATCTTGGTTTGATTTCTATTTTGAAAGATACTACCACTGTTTTAAATTAAATAAATAATATGACCATAGAATCTAAATTAACTTTCATTATGCTCAAGACTCGGAGAATACTATACAAAAGAAGGAAAAAGTAATGTAAATTTTAAACAACATTTGATAATAAAAATTTGATTAGCGTTTCGAGATACTATGCACTTGTTTGTCGTTACTGCCACTAGTTTGAATTGAATACAAAATATGAGCATAAAATTGAAAGCCACTCTAATTCTGTTCATGGCTCGAAAAAGTATTAGAAAAAAAAACGCAGATTAGTAGCTCTACATTTCATGTAGTGCTAAAAACGAGTATACAAAGATACGCTGGCACCGATTCATAACGGCGAAAACATCGGCGGTAAATGCAAAACAGACACAAAACAATCGAAAAACGATCGTCGTCGCGTTTGCATTGAGGCTAAAGAAGCAAGACAAACGATATGACGACGCGCATTTTTTTTGTTTCTGTCGGTGTATGAATTTATGACAGGAGACTTGCTTAAGCCATTAACAAAAACAAAAACGTATCAGCTCATAATTCTCACCCGAATGTGTATAGTAAACAACAAGACAAAAAGAAAGAAAATAAATATAGAAGACAAAACCTAATTGATTTTCAGTTTAAGTCTTTTCATAGATACAGTTGAAGCCATTGAACAAAAACAAAATTCGCGTACACAAAGAGATCTCTTTCATTGACAGTGTGTCATGTGCGCACCGTGATTATTTAAAATCACTTCGTTTGTATTTTACAAAAAGGCATATACACACACTTGCATATTTATATAAATCGCGAGAAAGAGAGAGGGACAAATGAGTTGTATGTGCGCTGAATTTGTATGAAGATAATCCTAACATCAGATTGCACGTTCCATATTTTTATAAGTTGATTTGGATTTTTTTTTTCACTCCTTCTGTTCATTCGTCGAAATCTTGATTCTTTTCTTTTATTTTTATGGCATTTTTCGTGTCGCGTTGCTCAAATTTCGTATTCTTTCGGTGAATGTATATCTTGTGCACGAACAACAAATATTTCTTTTTCTTTGCCATTCACTCAAAATCACTGATTCTTTCTTTTTTCGCAGCTGTATCGTTTTGCTGTTGTTGTTGTTATTTTATTGTTTTAACGATGATATATTCGGTTGTGCTGTTTTTATGACGCGATCTCTCATCACAAATTTATTCAAGTGTGCTGTGAATTGTGCTCTTTTTACGTTTGATTGCGAGAGAATGATCTGTTGAGACGGATTCAGTGAGTGAGTGAGTGAGTGGTTTAGACATGCTCAAGCTCGATGCTGAGTCGATTAAGAGAATTCTGATTCTGAATCACACTGCTGTGCTCGGTGAAACGGGTCACAGAAGGAGAAATAAGTAGTAGTATGGAATAAACTGGGCTGTGATGCTGTAACAGCAATACAATAGAGCGAGAGCGTGAATAACAACAACAATAAAAGTAGCAATTTGTTTGATATTTCCAGCCGATTCATTCAAATGCTTTCTTTCTTGAGCCACAATAAAATATCTTTCTCTCGCTCCCATCTTGCTTACAAATACGAACATTTGTTTGTAAGAGATAAATGCTACGCATTGAAGCGAGCATATAAAACATAGTGTATCATCCAGCACACATGATCACGTTCACACGACGACGACGATGACGGCGGTGGCAATGCGGGCAAAATGTAGATCACAAATTGTGTTTTACCGTTAATTTGATTAATAACAGCACAATTAAATGATGCACTACCACCGTATGTGGTGCATAAAACTGCATGATCGAATCGAAAATAGCTCAGTCAGTCTCTCTCTGTGTGTGTGTTGTGGAGTTCTTGGGATATGTGCAAGTGTATATGAAGAGCCGAAGAAACATATACACACACACACACACATTACAGCGTGCGTACAGACCAAACAAGTGATTTCTTCCAATTTTCTCTCTCTCTCTCTCAAAAGGCGCATACCAGCGGAACGAACGGGTTCCATTGTTTCAAAGATTAAGTAACAAATAGCACCAAAAAAACACAAAACAACGCCAAACCGAAAAATCAAATGCAGAAAGAAACGAGAAACAATTCAAGAAACAATGAGTTTTATTTTTATCAAGATATTCTAGTTTTATTTCGTTCGATGGTGCCTTTTCTTTATTCGTTTCTCTAAGCGTATAATTATATTGTAGTTGCGCGCACACTCACGGAGGTAACCGAAGAAGCAGGGATAGAGAGAGACAGAGAGAGAGAGAGAGAGAGAGAGAGAGAGAGAGAGAGAGAGAGAGA
>NW_022595253.1:202520-208244 GCF_009176505.1 Sitodiplosis mosellana | reverse complement strand
AGAGAGAGAGAGAGAGAGAGAGAGAGAGAGAGAGAGAGAGAGAGAGAGAAAGAGAGAGAAAAACTAACTTTGGACGGTGTTTATACTTTGTTGTTGTTGTTCATCATCTTACATGGCATGCATTCTAAAGGCACTTGAAAACTTGGCTGAGGAACTATTTGAAACGGTCGGCTTGTTGCTCGTGCCGTGTTTAGCTGCATTTTTACTACCATTGTTCGATTCACATTGCATTCTTTTAAATAAACTTCAGAAAAATGAAACGCAAAACATGCACAACATGTTTTCCAAAAAAAAACAGCAACAACAATTGCTGGCTGCCATCAGCAACCACGTCACATTCACACAAAATGAAATCGGGTTCTTATGGTGTGGCTTTACCATGAGCCACTGTAACGGCCATCTAATAATCATATGAAACAAAACATCAAATGGATTTTTATGTGTTTTTTTTTTCGGGCTTTGAAAATTAACACGGTGAAGAAACGAAACGGAATAGAAAAGAAGTAGAAAAAAGAAACCAAAGACCCCACTTTAATGAAAGAAGAAAAACACAAAGTGTTTTACTTCCATTGAATTACTGGGCTATTTAAAAAGAAGTGTATCTCTGTTGATTGTTGTCGGTCGTATGTGTGTGACAAACGCCATCAGTTCACGAGATCCACTTAACATACAAATTACGAGCAGTGTGAATCATACGCGTGTAAACGATATTATGAATGGGAAAGCGTCGACAGAGACAAAAGCCAAAATGATTCTCTTCGCTCTCGAACAAACGTTTTTTTAACGATTATTATTAGTTTTCTTCTTCTTTCACATTATGAAATTGTGACTGTGTGTCGTTTGATGTGATATGACTTCAAAGAATGACCCGAAATCTGAGAAATCAAATTGAATGGATTTTTGCCTCATCTCACAACTCTCTCGTTCCCTCTATTGCTCTCTATCTTGAAGCTATCGAATAATTCCATGAAAACTGGTTTTTCTGTTCCTTCACTTGAGCAATGAACAAATATTTTTATCTTGATTTATTGTAAATCGAGATCGAATTTTCCGAGACGTCACCGTTGCTTCTTAAATCCGATTATGAACAGCAAATCTGAATTTCCAAAACACTTTCTACTACACACATCATTTCAATAATAAACAAATCATCATATTTTCCACTCACAATCGATTGCACACCACTCGATGAAACGTTTTTTGACTCGCTTATAATTATTATTATTCACCAATCGATTTATGTTCCATTTGTTTTTTGTTTAGTATAAATCGAACAATTAATCTCACGCAAAAAGGTCATTAAATTCACTGAAATTGCTCCACAGTTTTGGTGTAATGTTCTGGTTTCTGTCGATGGATTTTTATTTTTCAAAATTGCAGCCTAATTAGATTCCTTATTATGGTTTAAGCACATTTATATTGTGTATTTGTTCCATGAAACTCGACTAGTGCTACAGCAACGACACAAACAAACTAACTGATTCACCATTCACATGGAGAGCAAGAGGCGCGCGCTCGTGTGTTTATCCATAGCAATGGCGGTCGCACCACAGTTTGCTGAGAGAGAGAATGAGAGGGAACGAAACACACACTCTATCACAAACAAAACAGAAAAATTATTATTGCCGTTCGATCCGTCCAGTATTTGTTTTTTCGTTGAGAGCATGGACGCGATCACATTCACAAGGTGCGCTTGTGAATCCAAACGCATGCATACGCAAAACAACGACGCAAGTGGAAGAAATATACAAAGAAAAAACAAAGGCTTGAGAAGCAGAGTAAGAGAGCACTTAATCCAATCGCATTGGACACGCATTCAACTGGCAACGCTACGGTCAGACCGCATTCACAACGATGAATTTTATGTTGTGATAGGGAAAAAGAAACACACACACACACAAATATAGAGAGAGGCAAATGGAAAAATGCCCTGTTGTTTCACATTCGGTCGATGTAATAAATTGTGGAACAAATAAAAAGAAGGTGCTTGTCCGATTTGATTGGAATGTGTGTATGCGGCCGACGATGGTTGTGTATATGTACCGGTCAGGTAGAGAAGCCAGGTGCAACGCATCGCATAAACACATTCACAGCTCTCTCTTTCTCTCTCCCTTCGTGCTGCTGGTTGATGTTGTATTCTGGTGCGTTTGTGCATTTCAAACTAATTGCATGAATAATTTTGTAGTTATTCAAATTTTCGCTAAATACAGAAGCATCAATTGCGCTCTGTGCACACATTCCCACAGCCAAATGATGAGTAACGCTTACATCAAATGGTTTTTGCATATGATTCATGCATTGGAACAGCAAAAACATTGTGTACGAGTGAATGAGAGGCACGTCCGATGCTATTTATTATTAAAATGAACGAAAATTCTCATTTGAATTGGCAACGCAAAACTAGACGATTCTGGTTTATTTACTTTGCTGCAATTTCAATACATATGCACATGAGCTTCTAGCTGTCATTTTAGTGTTGAAAAATTGGATCGTTGTCATGTAATTTCCGATTGTAACAGTTGAATACAATACAATCCATTCCATCATCACATAGATATTCAAATCATGGCGCATGAGCGATCGCCACACATTTTTTATCATCATCCTAATATTTCCCATCATTCTCATCTTTCTCATAGTCATCATCATCAACATTTTACAACTTCGGTTTTTTTCACTTTTATGCAAAGTTTAAAGTGAAAGAACCTTCAACAGCTTTCCACTATTGTCAAAGACAACAATCAATTGACTATAAACAGCTTTAAATTATCGCAGACACAAACCAAAATAGCTTTAACTTACATGATTTATACAGAGAAATGCAGCGCCATCTATTGATTTTATATTGAATTTTAGCAAAGAACAGAACACCATCATAAAAAGTTTATATAGTATACAAAATCTGGTTAAATGAAGAAGGTTCTTTCTTTAAGTACACGATTTTTCATTACAATAACTTCTCTGAGCTTGTTTATTGTGTCATACTCGAACTCGTCTGAATTGGGAACATTTTCATCCCCTCTGTTCAACACTATATGCAACGTGCAATGTGCTAAATATGCAGAAATAAGTACTTAAACTTGAGTGTATGCGATTTTTTTGAATTCACATCCAACGTTTTTTTTCCCTATTGGCAAAAAATGTACGTATGTCAAATATTTTTTCCCTATTGGAAGAATAACTTCGGATGTGAATTTAAAAAAAAAATCGCTTGTAGTCGATTTCAAGTATTTATTTCCGAGTGCGAACGAATAACCATTTTCACACAATAAAAATAAAAATAAGAAAAAGAAAATAAGGAAAGACCACAGAATGACAAAAATGAGAAAAAAAAATAAAATGAATAAAATGACTCGGAAGAAAGTGAGAACAAAGAGAAAAATACGATTGCATTGTGTGCTGTTCAATTCGATCGGTTCTAGAGTGATGCGTCAAATTTGCCAAAACGGGACCTTCAACATATTCTGAGCATCTTAAGCTCTGATCTTGAATGCTGTTACTTGTGCTTCGAAGCTTGAGCGACTTGCTTCGAAGTTGTTGTCGGCATTTCCTTCTCCGACGAATAATGGAACAACTTGGTGTGCCACTGTAACAGCGTTGCTTCGTCTTCATCCCCGGATTCAATGAAATTGAGGCCGTCTACTGATTTTTGTATTTGTCGCATGTACGTTTTGTTACATTGCGAATCATTTGTTTGCCAGTAGGTAGGAAGAATGTGTAAGACCTTTGTTACTTGACGCAAGTTGTGATGGAATCTGTGCAGTAAACCCGCCATCATATTTGCAGCACAGAAATTGCATCCACATCATCAACATGAAATGTTTCCGTGTTGGATTCCATTCTCTTCGCATCTAAAAGAGGTTTGGACACAAACCATCCAAATTCTTCACGAAATTCGAAGTTTTTGTGAAGCAATTGGCACATTCGACTTCAAGTAAGTTTCTTTGGCTACGGCTGCGTCGACTGGGTTTCGGTGCTCATGCCATTTGCATTTTAATGCGAACTTTTTCGTCTTTTTATCAAGAAAAGTTTCTTGAAGCGTGTTCGGATGGAACGCAAGGCCATCGTGTTTGATTTCCAGTATTCCATCTCTACTGAAACTCCATTCAATGTCACGATAATCCTTCAATTTGGGTTTTGTGAGATTTCCATGGACGTGGCTTCGATGCTTCATCTCAGATGAATGAAATTTGAGCTCTTTTAGTTATGGAAGCTACAACAATTATTATTAATAAAAAAATTCAATTTAAATTTATAAATTCTAAATAAAAATAAAATCTTCATCATTAGGATTATGTTTAATTATTCAAATGAAAATGCTTCAGCTTTTGCCATAACGCTGAAAACAATGAAGATGGCGATGAAGATTGCTGACATCTATACGATATGGATAGCAATATTATTAACCACCTTGGGAAATCGTCGGTGGTCATCGCGCTGCTGCAATGGTCCCGTACAACCGCAAAGAGCAGTCGGAGTACATGTAGCCGGGTTTGCGGAGGGTGTTTCTTCTGCTGCTCCGACGGCAAGGATTTGTTGGGTCCGTACAAACGAGATTCCAGATTATCTTCCAACAGAAGCATATATTTAAGGAGTATGGACTTCACCACGTTCTTGCAGTTCGGTAAATCAAAACTCACTCTGAGATGAAACCACACCAGTACGATTCGTAGTTTGCGATGAGTTTTCCGACGGAGTTTTTCCAGTTTGTCATTCCGTTGCTCCAACAGTTTTATTTTCCATTCAAAGTCTAACACTTCTTTGGATTTGGTTTGGACAGGATTGGTTGATGTTGTTCCTGCGAGTGTTTTGGTCGCGGTAATTGTTCTGGATGTTGTTGGCCCTCGCTTGATTGATAGCTGTTTTTGTTGTTGATACTTTCGGCAGTGCACCACTAGCATTTGCGGTTATTTTGGTTGCTGCTGGCGCTTGTAAGCCAATTCCATTCGTTGTGGTCTTTATAGTTGCTGCTGTAGCACCAGTTGCGTTTGCGTTTGTTTTAAATATATACAATACAATCTTCGGTGGTGGAACTTCCATCGAAGATTTCATCTAAAATACATGAAAATGTTAAATCTCATTGAACGCATACCAAAAGCACTCGGTGCTTCCAATCGAATTGTCTCGAATATTCTACGATTTTTATTGAAAAATGTTTCTAGAAGCGCGTTTGGACATGATTTTATTTTTTATATTTTATTTTAAAAGTTTTTTCTCTGTTGCTATTTTTGTTGCTTTTAAAATCATGCAATTTCTTCTTATTCTTCTTCTTCTTTTTCTTTTTGTTTTTTAACATGGAGCTTCAGTAAGCACTCATTTAAAACGATAAAAGTTGTGCAGGCTTATTTTTTGTACGGGAAGTCATGCCATTTGCATTTTAATGCGAACTTCTTCGTCTGTTCATCAAGAAAAGTTTCTTGAAGCGTGTTCAGATGGAACGTAAGGCCACGGCACCTGTAGCATATTTCCCTCTTTTCTGCGCCCTAGCTGAATAACGTATCCGGCGCGTCCACGCTTCTGGGACATTCAAATAGTCCGCGGTATCACGAATCGCTTGGTTAGTGGAATCGAACCGATTCC
Source organism: Sitodiplosis mosellana (assembly GCF_009176505.1). Lineage (NCBI taxonomy): Eukaryota > Metazoa > Arthropoda > Insecta > Diptera > Cecidomyiidae > Sitodiplosis > Sitodiplosis mosellana. The sequence continues at coordinate 202,664 of NW_022595253.1, read as the reverse complement.
TTGCAAACATTACTCATCCATGTTTTCCTTAATGGATTTGATGGCAAGCTGGAAAATGCCAGGCAAACGATTGGTGCCGAAAGTGGTATAGCTTTTGCCAGTTCCAGAATGGCCATAGGCAATGAAAGTGGCATTCTTTCCCTC
>NW_022595253.1:133409-192520 GCF_009176505.1 Sitodiplosis mosellana | reverse complement strand
TTGATGCGCTGTAAAAATCATTGGAATCTTCTTCTGAATAAAACAACCCATTGAATATTAGATTTATTCGGTTTAGTCAATTTATTAACACATAGTCGTGGATTTTTTAAATGTTTTTTTTTAATCGAATAGTTCAGCTTAAAAAATTCAAAATGAATCATTGCGTATTATTGGTAAAAAATAAGTAAATTTCCCTATGACATACAGATATATAAAAAAAACACGGTGTTGATTTCAAAAAAGAAACTCATCTTCACCACTAACTTCTATTTCGGATTAATTTCCATATTCAATTATTAAGTTCATTCATCATAACATTCAATTTTAAATAATATAAATATACATAATATGTAGAAAACATTTTATTTCGTTTCAAATACGATTTATAGCTAAATTTAGAGAGACTTTGATTCTTTTTCATTCGTTCACTTTTCGATTAGTGGTTCTGGTTATATTCAAATGTTATATTAGATATATATTTTGAATTAGGTGTGATTTAATTAGTTTCATTGCGTTTCTTCTTCTTCTTCTTTCGAATGAAAATATCAAAAGATTAGTCCAAAATTCAGAGAGTGAAAGGCTAAAATATTAATTTGCAAAAAAGCGTTTCTAATACAATTATTCCAGATTTTGTTTCTCTATCAAACAATAAGGCTTTGCCACAAATTTACTAGAAAAAAAAACAATCATAATTTTCAGAAGAAAAAACACACACATTCCCTCACTTATACATTAAACAATTAAAAGTCTCCTTAATCAATTCTTATACAATATTTGTTCTAAAGGTAGTAAAAATAGTAAGTTGAATAAAAAATTTCAAGCGTATCTTTTGTTTTAGTGTTCGAGGAATATTTGAGAAATGAATTTTGTGCCGGCGCTGGTGAATTTTCACGATTTTCACGTTGCCGATCGGCTATTGCATTGCTTCACCTTTTCAATGGCACATTCGGCGGCTTGCTTAAGATCATTAAATACCGGCACATCTTGTCGTCGGGCCAAATCTATCAAGTAGGAACGGCCACGGTTGTAGTCTTTCACGGCAGCACATGTGAGCTGGAATTGAAGGAGGGATTTTTTTTTTATTGAAATATGTAACGAACAAAATGGTCTTTTAGATTTTAAGGAAAGGGAAAAATAATAAAATGAAATTTTCTGAATTGAAAAAACCGATCATTGTCGCTGAAAATGATTTTCAGTGTTTTTCTCTAAAAAAAAAAATAAATAAAAAAAGATAGATTTTTTCAAAATGAAAATTACCTTATCATCTCCAATGCAGCAATCGTTGGACAGCATTTGAACGCACAGTACCACATTGTATCCCATGCCGACACAGTGTGCGGCCAGTGTCATTGGTGCCAGTGATCTGGTTTCATTTGAGATTACGAATAGAAGCACTCGACTCGATTCCAACAGTGACAAATGGAACATTCGTTTGCCCGATGGATAAATGACCGTTCCGTTTGCTGTGCGATAGCTATTTCTAGGCTGGCCAGTGCTAATGCCACTATCGTTACTGCTCGATGTTTCGAGTGGTTTCGATGAGCTTGGCTCATTCTGAACCGGTGGTGATGTGGACAATCGACCATCCAAATCGCTATGCTGTGAATGAATGAGTGACTCGTGCAATTGTGGCATGTGATAAGTTATGTCGTGTTCATTCAACATTGCAATAACTTCGTTTCGCCAATTTGATCGTAGCGCACAGCTTCCACCCAAGTAAATGTCGCGCAAATCCAGCGATTCAGTTTCATCAAATTCTTGGCCATTGTAATTGAGAATGGAATCGATTGAGCTGCCACTTGAGAATACTGAATCATTCGAATCACTGAGCTCTTCTTCGGTTTCGTCACTGTGTGTCGTTTGCCGATCAAAACTGATGCCCTTCGCTGGCGCCGCATTGTTCAAATTTATTGAGAAACTCGTCAATTGATTTTCGTTTCGTGTGATGATTTTTAGGCTTCGGCTCGAGTGCCCAGACTCTGAATTGCTATCTGGATTGATCGGTGATGATGTTCCACTGTCACGGTGTGTGTCAGTAGCTTTCGTCGTTCGTTCTTCAAGTACATGTCGAACGATGCCCGAATGTGTGTGAAGCCATTCTGAAAAAGAGGAAAATGGAACTTAACATACGATCGAATGGGATGTTAAAGGTTAAACATATTCAAACGTGATGGTTTTAGATGACTCACCTGGTGTATTTGTGAGGAAAATTGGCGGCGGTGGTAAATTTGTTCCCTTGATCGGTGACACACAACCACTCTCACTGATTTCGTCTTGCAAAATTGTAAGGTACGACGTTAACACGCAAAACTCCTCGAAATCAATCGTGATTTCAGAATTAGACGCTGTATTTCGGTTGTTCGAATTGCTCATGTCGCGATGAGACTTCACAATGTCAGACAAATTTTCGATTTGTAGTAGATTTTGTGAACAGCCCAAGAAGTTCAAGGCACAACGACACTGTTCCAATGTGATGCGTTCAACCGTTGGATTCTCTGATTGATCGCCTAACGCTCTATCGAATGCCCTTCGGATTGTTCTGGAATGGATTTTTTTTTTTTTTGGTTAGACGATGTTTTGACTGGCTTTTTATCAAAGGACACCTTCTGTTATCAAACACATTGACCGATTAACCGATTAACAAATCAATTCATCAGATTAACTGATACTCACATCAACTTCGACGCAACATTTTGTGGCGCTGAAAAGCATGTACCAGTTAAAATGGCCTTCGTTTGCTGTAGACCAGAGGGAACGTCATCCAAAACGGGCAAACCACGACGTGAAACAATTTCTCGCAGTAGCTGCTGGTTTCTCTTCAGATCTATATACTCTCTGCAAAGGAAAAAAAACAATTTTGTTCAAGTATTTTGAAATTTGGAATTAGTTTTGTTAGGAAATAAATTGAATTTCATTCTTACTGTGGTGAAATGGGCTCATTCAAAATGCACTGTTCGGGTTTGTATGGATTCAATACCAATACCAAATGCCGTGGATTATGGCCGGAGATGTAGGCGACTTCAATGGCTGCCGCCGAAGCTCGTGTTTCGGAATCCATGACAAAAAATAATACTCGTGCTTTCTCCTTTGCCCGATGCTCCAACTCAATCAGATCTGGTGTCCAATCCGATACTTGCTGCAAAGATCGAAAACGAAATTTAATCACACCGCTTAGAATTCATAGACTGAATTTCGGAATAGGGTAATTTTTCACTTTAAAACCGATTAGCAGAGATTTTTATTTCCGTTTTCATTTCTATTTCGTGAAGTGGAATTAATAAAGTGAATGATACTAACCGGATTGTAAAATGAAATGCCTAGTTTTTCCAATGTTGGTATGGCGACATCGGCTCGCCAAGTGGTTGGATTACACGAACCGCCTAAAAATACTTCGGGCGCACTATTGCAATCGGTTGGTTTCAGTTCGTCTTTGCTGCCATTTTTCGTTGGCGCTTGTGATTCGTGGAACGATGTATAAGCACTGTCTTTTCGCGATGACGTCGTCAGTGGGTATTGGGTTCGAAATCGTTTCAAATCGGCGGCCAACGCACAAAATTCACCAAATGTCAATCCGTTCGTATGCCGACTTGATAACGGCATTCCACGTTCAAGTCCACCATTTCCACGTCGTGCAAATAATTTTGCCGTTTGTAACATTTCGGTAACTAACATCACAATTGGAAAAGAAATAATGACACAAAACACAAAGTTAATACGATGTCAACTCGACAAATAAATCACAACAATTGAAATTGGTCACACTTGTCAATTGTCTGCTAGAAAAAAAACAATTTCGACTTACTTTGTTTTTCGGTCGGATTGAAATCGAGCTCTTCAAACAGTTCGTGCAGTCGCTCGGCTGGAACTATATTGCAACGGGCCTTCGTTCGCCATGCATGCAGAGCCTCACTGTAAATACAACAAAGAAGGAGTGACAACACCGATATTAATAATGTGTGTGTTTTTTTAATCACCAATTAAGTTCAAATACATGTGAACCACTAATTGATTTTGACACAGGCCAAAGAAGGTGAGAGAGAGATAGAGAAAAAGGAGCGAAGGTCTTAATATTTAAATCCGCAATTTTGAATTATCTTCAACTAATATAGAAATAAGTAAATAATGCTCCACTAATTCAAAACATCATCAAAGTTCAATATACCCAATGTGACTTGATTTTGATGGTGACTACTTTTTCTTGGAACAAAAGCATTTCAGTCGAATTTTTTTTTTTGGGTATTGGGAGTTGCTTTTTTCGCTTGATACACATAGCTATTGCCAAATTGTCTGCGGTTCCGAACTCGAAAGCTGAATTCGTGAAACACCTATTATGAACATATAAACGAGTGGAAAAGACAAACGAACCAACGAATATGTGGAGAGAAGCGAAATAAAACCAGAATATTTTTAATCCAACTAAATTTAAAAGCATTCATCATGCAACTCAACTTCAATGTCCATCGCAGCGTTTAATATATAGCAATAAATCGATGAATATTATACGCCATTAAAATATCAAGCCTTCGAGTTTTTTTCTCGAAAATTCATAAGCACGAAAAACGAGAGCCAAGATGTTATAATTGCCCACTTACAGTACAAATTGTTGGTTTTTTTGTATTTTGTCATTCTTTCCTTCGTATTGGTTTTCGTTTGTGGTTTTCTTTTTATTACGTATGCACTCGCTTCGAAAATGGGAAGTAAATAGTCAATAAATCTCATAGAAACGAAGCATACACACACACACCCACAAAACAAATACAAATGAAACGACGACATCGATTCCGCGATTTGCTTGATCGCTGTTAATGGACGCCAATGGAAACGAATCGTCATGATCTGGTCGATGTTGTTTTTGTTTCATTTTTTGTTCAAATATGAAAATGTGCTTGTGCCCAAAATAATACACAAACTATACACATTTTCCCTTCGTCGTCTTCTTCTACGTCGTCGATGTTGTCTATCGAACGCAGAACCATAAGAAAAAAAAAAACTAACTGCTAACAGAATGTGATAAACAATGAAATTAACGTAAACGTAGTTCAGTTACACAGTCGGTATCGTTTAGCGATCCCATGTGCACGCAACCAAAATACATGACAACGACGGCTTTGGAGTGAAACGAAGGAAAAAACAACAAAGCATGTAACAAACGGCTCTCGCACACCACAGAGCAATACAACATTCGTATTTTATTCTTGGTTATGATCTCATCGCTCGTCGTTTCGTTTGCAATTATACATATATACACGGCGCACGGACAACCGTTCATACTCTCGTTCGCTCTCTCACTCGGCTCATTCGTACGTACACAACTCTCACCCGTTCTCAGGCATTCGCCTTTTCAATATTTATTTCAACGAAGCAAGAAAAAAACAAAATTCGGGTATATATAAAGCGCTGACTGCAATTCAATAGTTTATTCTCGCACACACAATCGAACCCATTTGAAAATTTCAAATCGTCATTTACCTCTCGGTCTTTCTATTTCTCACTCTGTCTCTATCTATGGTTATGTCTAACAGCCATACAGCACATCAAAATGAAATGTTTATTTCTGTATATGACAAAGTCACCGTTGCACTCTCTCACGCTCGCTCTCTCTCTCTCTCTCTCTATCTTTCTCTCTCTCTATCTTTCTCTCTTGCTCTTTCTAGACCGAAATTTTTATTTGTAGAAATATTTTCGAGGTTTTTTCTAGCAATTTTGATTGTGGCATTTGATATATATATATATATTGGACGGTTTTATCGCATTATCCACTCATCGGCTTTGCATAGAAATTGTTTGGGAAAAAATGAAAAAAAAAATGTTTCAAGATTTCGAATCGAACGTACGTCACAGTGTGTTGGTCGCAACAGACGATAAGAACAACAGATTTTGAATCATTTACGACGCACGTTGATTTGTCACACTCTTTTTCCTGATAGTTGTCGGTGTGATCGACATCAGTGTCATTTGGCGAGAATGCGAAACAAGGCGCATTCATATTTGTGTTGTTGATGTTGACACAATTGCAGATCAAGGTAATGAATATTCGATTTGAATCGCCAACAATTGTGGTGGTCGTCGCGTTTCAATGTAATTGCCCCAAAAGTTAAATGATCGCCTATGCCGTATTTGTATTCATGACCCCTTGTTAAGACGCTCACACCACTCTATTTCGCTCTGATTGTTTTTTTTTTCTCCTATTTTTGTCACCGCATTGCAATTTCATTTTTCACTTTTGAAGCCTTTGCGACCGCTTGAAAATGACATCGACAAACACTTGAGCTGAAGTGAGAAAACACAAAAACGTTCAATGGATACATCAATCTTGTTCATCGTCACAACAAATCATTTCATTCACAAACGAGGCAGAAAATTGAACGAATTTATAATAATGAAAATATAACATGGAACGAAAAGTGCGCACGGTAAATGTTACAAAAGCGCGCAATTCCAAAGATAAATCAATGAATTACAACGAATAACAACGAAAAAGAGAACGAGCAGCATAACAGCAAAAATGAATTAAAATCAACTTCATGATATCACCGTTCAACGTTTAAAAATACTCCCAATGTTCTTCTGATGCATTAAATTAAGTGTAGTAAAAATAGGATGCCCTTTTGAGGAGGGGAGCAATCAGTTGCGTTATGAATTGAATTTAACGGAAATGTGGCAAATATTCCAAGAAACGCAACGACGAAGAACAGAAAAAAAACAACTGTTGAACATGCCGATCTTGTTTATATACATTTCAGAATACAGAAAAATGGTGAATGTTTGTCTAGGTGAGAAAATTGATTTGTTATACACAATCTGGCGACAAAACAGCGTTCGGTCTTGCGCGCGCTCTCTACTTTAAATTTCAAAACGAATGTCTTAATTCTATCTCAAATTAATGCTAAACAGGCCATAAACAATTGTTATTAGGCAAATTTATGGCTTAATAGAGTGGAGTAATTTTGTTTGTTTGTTTGTTTTCTTTTTGCGTCTTTGGAATAGAAAACATGTCTTTTGATTTCCCCTCTGTATTACGATTACAACCAACAATATTGTTTCAGCCAAGATGATGCCATGGTTTCAGTTTCAAAGTTCATTGGCGATTAAGCGGAGATGCCTTGCTTAATTGTCTTTTGAAATCCCGAGCCCGTTTACGAAATATGAGTAAATATCACGACAGATTATTCATCATTTCGAAACATCTCTTGCTACATGGAAAAATTCCAACTCCACTAGAATAGGAAGCGCAAAGACTTGTTTAGTTGCTTGTGGTTGCTGTTGACGCTGCTCCTTCTCTACTTCAACGTATGTAAAATAAAAAAACTAGTTTTGCCGCAGTTTGAGCGTGGGCACATGCATCTTGACGCTTTCATAAATGAAGCCCATGACTAACTCTCACTTTAATTCACTATGAAAATAATCATGACGTCGTACTGGATCAATTTTCGTAGCCAACTCCAAATATTTACTTAATAGTCAAATGCGGTGTTTTTTTTGCCATCTCATCGATTTCGAATCTGATCGCTTCGAATGTGGTACAATGGTCCATATGTTTGGATTCGTCATTTGTCGTTGGCCAAATGCATCACCCGATTTGAATACATGACCAAATTATTGGCTTGGAAAAGTTTATTGTGGGTGATTGGTCACGAGTTTCAAACGCTAATTAACACTCAAACGGCTACTGTATCAATTTGAATACATTGTAACGATGTTGCACCAAGCAATATCATTATCTTCTTTGGATTATGGTCTAATGTCAAAAATATGTACAGGCAAAAACAAAGGAGAGTGCTTTGCAGCAGTGATAATCTCCGCTTGTACATATCTAATCAGTTACAGGGGGCAATTTAAAAATACGATAGATACAAGTGAGCAAACGAGCGCCGATCACCTTTCTATTGACAATTGCAATGATGTGTGTGTTGGACAGCTTTCAGCATGCAACGTGATAGATTGGTTTGACTTTGGTTTTTTATGAGTTTATTATCATAATAAAAATACCGAGACCGGAGAAACGAGTAGGTACCGCAAACGTGATGTGTCATACCATTATAACATGACCATTTGGTGTGTTTCGTAGTATGGTCAAACATATAATTTAAGCTGGTTTAGTGGATAAACCAAAATATTGCTAATTCTTACGGTAATAATGAGCTCAAACGTTTGCATGTTTTTTTTTCTCGTTTCACAGGGGCTGCCTTCGGAAATTGGTATTCTTTAATATTTTTTTTTTTCGGCAATTATCTCGTAAAAGGATCGAATATAAAACATTCTCATTTTCTCCCCATGAAATCACCATAATACCTTAATTAACAGCTGAAACCAACTCTGAAACAGATGCTATGAATATTTTACGACTGCCGCAATATTAGAATTCTTTCCCGTTGCTCCCACATTTGTACTATTCGGTGCTATTTTAGAGCTATTTACATAATTCTTTCTCGATAAAATATGTTTTTTCTTGTCACAGAAAGGCATTTAAATTCCACACCAAAACCGTCGTTGTTGGTTGATTTTTCTTGGCAACGTTGTTCACGGAACCAGTCTTTCATCGATAAATAAACTATCTAATCGCTTAAAAATTTACTGATGATAAAGATCATTTAAAGGGAAAAAAGTGTTCGAGCTAAGCCAGAGTTAAGAATCTCAAACACGTGTTCAAAATGTGTGAAACAGATTCGAAGACCCGTGAGTAATGCGCTCAATTCAGTCAACGTTTCAAGATTGACATCTTTGATCAAATTTAAATATATTTAAATTAATTTGCAATTGTAGTCAAGCAGATGAGACAGCCACATCTATTTGTAGTATTAGTTCGCTGAAATGTGTGTGTGTTGTTGTTCCGCGAAGATCAATCATGTTGGTATCGCATGTGGAGTGCGTCATGTGTGCGTCAGTCATACCTTTGCCTGAGTGGATAGATCGATTTATAAATTGCTTCCAAACCAGAATTACTTTCAAATATCTCATTGACTCATGATGAGAAAAAATGTGAACTTTATGACCGTAATTTATTCGAAACTAGAGAGAGTGTGTTGATAGGCCACGTACATCTCTCGTCGTTCATATCGAAACCGAGTGAAACAATCAATAAAAATAAACAAACCACACAAACGGCACATTCGGTGTGCTCATGATGATTTGATGGAATCAATTGAAGTCTTAAACTTCGAAATAATGAAAAATGAAATCATTTTCTAAAACAATCATTGTGATCGCATCGAACGGGTCGACAAGCTAAACTGTAAATCAGTTGCTAGTTCGCAAATTAAATTGGCATTTTTTTCTTTCTTTCATTCGATTCATTTTATTATCGATTTATCTATGTTGTTGCGCGCATTTCTTGAATAACTCGACACATGGTCTTCAGTTTGCAATTTTATGGGCAAATAAAAAGAAAATATTTAGCCATTTTATGAGTAGATAAAACGAAATCGCAGTAGTACATTTGGGATTTATTGCAGTCATAAAAGCAAAAATGAAATCAAATCGTTCAAAATGAAGTACCTTATTTTTTGCATTACAGCCGTCTGTTAATCATATTACCGAATCGAATCAGACGATGCATGTAAAGACGATGATCAGACACTGATACGCCTCGAGCAAACCATAAAAAGGTTGACCGTTATTCATTTTTTATATCAACCTGAATTTCCGGTATGCGTTTTTCATACGTGTGTGATTTATATATCGAGAAAGAAAACCAGACTTCTGCGTCGCTTTTTTTTGTCGTTTTTGCCTAATTGAGAGATAGTGTGCGAACACGATAAACGTATGCCACAATGGAAAGGATAACATGACAAGGCCTATTACAAAATAAACTGATCTCGATTTGTTTACAACGCATTTAAATATTGAGTGTGTGCCTGTACATCATAAAGTAAAACCACCTCGTAATCATAACAAACAAAACTGCACCGAAATTTTCCTCTGGAAAACAAGTGAACCAAATCGAATCAGACGGTGAATCACTGTGTTTGTTTTTGCTGAACATCAGATCAATCTATCAATGTTTACCCAATATTAATGAGAAACAAAAATTTGTAGCCAGTTATAATGGCGGGAGCAAAAAGTGTGTGCTGTAGAAACTAGTCAATGGTGATATAAACACATTTCAATTCAACAGGCGATAGAGTTACTCTGCGGGCAGAGAGAGAGAGATCATAGGCTGTTTTAGGCAAATGTGCGTGGGTCGAGCATCCACTCATTTGTAGGAAGAATCGATTGTAAAAAAAATTGCGCGCCTCAATCTCACTCACTCACAAAAGGCTTTTGACCGTTCAACACTTTAACAACTAAAAAATGATAAATTTTGCCGTAAATCGCATTTACACGAAGGAAAACAAACACCAAATTATTCATCTATACGCGAATAAATATTATATTCATTCTACACACTCACAACAATGGCAGAAAATTGGTGTGTTTGCACACTATTCAAATTTAATTATAAATACGGTATCTGTTTCAGTTTCTACGCATTTGATTAGTGTGTTAGCTTAGATTCGGGTTTTAAATGACAAGAGAGCCTCTAGTAGAGGCTCGATCAGGAAAAAAAACACTCACATAATTATATCCATTCACAACCACATCTACCAGTTTTACATCTACCTTTCAATTGAACACACAATTAAATTTTGATAATTTTCAACAATGATGTCATTCGTATTTTGATTTTTGTTTATTTGTTTGCTTGCTTGCTTGTTTAATTCATGGCGGTGTCTTCGTTCCGTTCTCATTTTAAATGCGATCTGTTTCGTGTTTTTTGTTTTCTGCTGATCATCGCTTCTGTGCGCCGAAAATGTGGAAGATTCCAAGCGGGTAGAGGTGAATATGAAGGCTAAATTGGTGATGTAAATGAAAGCATCGAGCTTGATTAGGCAGTTCAGTGACTCGAATTGTGTGTGTGTTTATGGGTATGTTCATATACGGTTTACGAAAGCGATTCATTTGTGAAAGCAATTTACCTAAATGATAAAAATGGGCTCCAAATCAATTTGTTCCAAATTAATCAAGACCAAGGAGTTTCAACAGCACATTAATTACGTGTGATAAACAAATGGCTTATTTATGTAGATATGTTATCTATTTGATGACTATCACTAAATCAAAGCCCGAATTTTAAATGCGACTCCAGCTCTCAGGCAGAAAATTACTACGATTGCCACTATCATACACATGTGCCTCACGATCAATTCGATGCGGACGATTCAGGTTTTTGGATTAATGCATTTTAATTATTCGTTTCGATTGCTTCAAAAAGGTCGTTCACTTTAATAGCTAAAGTTCAACCATTGACTCAAATCTAGATTCTTCGATAACCCACGAAACTTCCGCAGGAACAGCGCATGTTTTTGGCACAGTTTAGCTCTTCGTTCTTCTTTTTTTATTCTAAACTTTTCTTATTTCTACCAAGATTTTTTCTGTTATCACCGACGTAAACAGCATCTGATTAATGCTAATTCATTCGAAACGCTTCTTTCGTCACAGTTTCGTGAGAAAAAAGAAATTTATGCGATTGATGAATGCGATATTAGAATTTAATGAGTATGAAAACACGACGCGTTTTAGCTATTTTTTAAAATTAAAATGTGACTTCAGACGATCACACACACACACACAGAGAGAGAGAGAGAGAGAGAGAGAGAGAGAGAGAGTTATTTGAACAGAAAAAAAGCAGCAATCGCATACGCAACCGTATGTAAATTACCGCTTTTTTTTCATATTTTTTTAAATTTCAAAAGGGAAAAAAACAATCCAAATATGAGTTGGTAAGTTGCTTGTGATTAGAGCGCGTGCGCGCGGAGCACATTTCGCCCGTATCTTTGAACAATGATAATGATGACGCTGACACATATGACAAAAGTCGTAAGTGATATTCACGCGTTTTACGCGCCGCTTCACATCGACCACTCGTCATTTGTTGCCTCAATCAAATGACGACAAATTGCGCATCATGAACATGTTGAAATAATGATGACACAATGTTTTTTCCCTATCCGTTTTCATTTATTAATTTATAATGAGGTATTTTATTGTACACACTGTTTGACCATTACAAAGAGACATGGATCGTGCGCGCATAGATCATTTGGGCAGCCGTTTTAATTGTTTCCAACTATCGATCGAGCAAAACGACACACCAGAGAGAGAGGAGTGCACCAAGTCAACTTGAGTCATACATTCATCTACGTGATATTATTCATATTACTTGAATTAATGCGCAAATTATAGTTCATATTAAAAACACCGCGTTTTTTCTCTGTTGTTGTTGTTTATTAAAAAAAGAAGTCGAGAATGTAAGCGACGCGCAGAAAAACTATCGTGATGTTGTCATCTTCTAATTGTTGTCAATCTTCTAAATATGCTCACGCGCTGCCCACAAACAAACGAACATTTCATTTAAATTAAACTTTCATTCAAACGCCCATAAACAAAATCACGTCTTCTGGTGTTTTCGTTTTTTCTTTCTGTTTCCGGAATAGTTGACAAAATTTAATATCTTGATGAAATGAATGGCGTGTTCACATTACTACGACTATCGCTTGTAAACAAAAAAGAAAATGTTTGTTTCAAATTGTTGAAAAACGTTCTTGGGTGACGATCGAAAGAGAGAGAGAGAGAGAGAGAGAGAGAGAGAGAGAGAGAGAGAGAGAGGGAGAATCGGAGACAAAGGGCGAATGTATGTTAATACAGCTTGCGAACAGACAAGAATGTATTCAACAAGTGTTGAAAGACAGAAAGAGGGACAGAGAAAGAGAGACACACACAAAAAAACACACATTCAACAAGGAAATGGATTGCATTGAAAAACACACAGTGCGAAAGGAAGCGCACATCCACCACGTGTTTTGCATTCTTTTCCGTTTTCCTTTTTCGGGTGTGTTGTGCTCTCTCTCTCTCTCTCTCTAGTCAGAGAACGATGAAATTACCTTATGAATTTCTGTGTATCCAGATGTTTTCGATACTTGGTGGCAACGGCCAATGTATTCGGTCGCATGTTGATGAATAATCAATTTGGAATCCGATTCACAACGAACAATATATACAATTTCTCTATTGATTTCTTTTTTTTTATTGTCGTGCAGTCACAAAGTTTCAAAGTTTTTGCTATAGCTGCTGCTTCAATTTACTTTTTCGCGTGCGTTTGTATAACCACAATTGAAAAATTTCATCGAATAACAAAAAAAATATCGTCGTTTTTTGCGGTCGTTCACATAAATAAAAGAGTCACGAAATGTCACAAAAATGTCTTCACTTTTCTTTTCACCGAACGAAACTGTTCTTCGAATGGTTTCATTTCCACTGAATAAACTGATTCAATTCCTTTGTTCTTTCGCTTCTTGCGGTTTGTTTTGGATGCAACGTTTCTTTATTATTCTTCTTTTCGTTTGTTTGTATCTTAATGGCCATTCGGCGAGTGTATTTTTGCTTTGTTCATTCTCTCGTTTCTTTTTTTCTTGCTGCTGCTGCTCTGCTCGAGTGAATGGATTTCAACTCAATTCGTTGAAAATTGATTTTGGGTGTTCGCGTGAGCGCAGTTTTAGAAATGTTGGCAAGGAGAAAAAAAAAATGAAATTCGCACACAAAAAGCAATCGATGAGGTCACGCCTTGATTTAAATCACACACAATATGCACAACTCGACTAGATGAACAAGCCAAGCTCACCTTCTCACTATTCGATAGAGTGTTTTTTTTCTTTGTTTGCTTCTTTCAATCCGCCTTCAACAGTTCCACGGCGAAATTTTAAAACGAAAAAAAAACGTCCAAAATCGTTTTGTTTGCTAGCGTTTCGATTGCGATATGCACACGATCTGAGCAAACAGTAGACACATTAATTCACTGTATTTAAATTGTGAAGCGCACGTGAATTTACATAAATAATGATAAAATGCAAAACAAGTGAACGAACGAAAAAAAAAAGAAGAAATAACAACACAAACGGCAGTAGCCACAATAACAAACACCCAATTCAATTGCCGTTGATTGTAATTTAAACGCGATGTTAATTCGCGCTCAGATTTTTTTGTTTTGTTCCTTTTTCCGTTGCACTCTTTTCGTATCTATTTCAACAATTTTTTTTTTTCGTCCACAAAATCGCGCCCGCTTTCGACTTGGCAGATCGAACAGATATCGCTGAATAGTTTTCTCGGTTGATAACAGTTTATTGGTGATGGTGGTGGTGCTTCTGCTGCTTTTTAATAATTTTTTGTCCGTAACTTTGACGACACAAAGCGATAATATTCAAATAAACGTGTCGATGGGAACGATGAAAGCAGCCTATTATCGCGGACGCACCACCAAAACAAATAATGAGTAGGCTTCAGTCTCTGCACCGAACTGGCGAGAGATATCGATTAGCTCCCCACACATATACGCTCTGCACACAATATAGCATACACACGATCACGTCACCTCTAATACACTGGCAGCGCTTCGGGTACGAACAGATGGACACAAACAAAACAAAACCAAATGAAAAAAAAAAAAACTAGACCAATCAATGGGCCTATGACAGAATAAAAAACCACTCGCACAGAATCGCGAAGCAGAGATTAAAATAGTAACAAAACATATGGAGTTGTACGGCTTCTTTCGTTTCAGAAATAAAAAAATAATGTTTTTGCGTCCGTTGTTGATGCTCAGTGCGTTTTGTTTTTATCTTTGCAGAAGCAATTTCTTTATTATTTTTATTGTTATTCACGATTCACGATCGCCTCTGAACTGACTCTGCTAACGGTTTGATGTGGATTAAACAGTGATTCTCACGATATTGTGAACGAACGCCTTAACTCTGCATTTTATTATGTCACACTTAATTTTAAACCTTTATTTTTGCTACGCGTATATAGCTTTCAATAAAACCGCGAGTCTCTGTGTTGCTGCTTCTGCTGCTGCTGATGCTGCTGATGCGCTGTGTGTGTTATTTGGCGCGCGTCCTTTGCCATTCAATGCAACTCAAAAAATCGGAACAATCGAATGCAAATGGCAATATTTGTCCGTCTGTTTTTGGATCGTCTTATTTTTTTAATGCATAAATTGATTACTTTGTGTCAATATTTTATTTCGTTTTTTTTTTCGATCTCCTTCATTCGATATAAATGTTTTTTTTTTGTTGCCTCTTTTGCATTCGTGTGCACAATTTGAGCGGAGTGTGTGTGTGTGTGTGTGTGTTTTTGGAAATTGTTCAACTCCAAAAACGGAATCCCATCTCACATACTCATACGTTCAATATTGTTGATATGTTTGGTTTTCTTCTTCTGTATTTGTAGTATATCTCGCGGTGTTTGCTATTCGTTAAACGGCCAACGCAAAAGTTTCAATTGAACAAATACGCGATTCAACGCCAATCGCAAGTACATAAAATACTGAGATTTATACATAACTCTCGCATCATGATGTCGCGTTTTGTTTTTCTCTCATTTTTTTCCGTTGTTGCTTGCAAACTCTCTTGCGATATATATATGTTCTATACAGTCGTAGTTTGGGTTCTGTGTGAGCCACACACTAAGCAATGCCAATACTCATACAAAAAAAAACCGAACGTATGTGAAATTGAGAAGAAATTGCTCTGGCTTCGATGCGTACTATGTGTGTGCGTTCTCAATCTTCAATCCGATTTTCTGTTTGTCTTGTGCATCATCACATTTTTATTTCTCAATTTTCGTTTATATTTCCTCTGCCTCCTCCTGTCTGTCGGAAATAGTATACAATTTTCAAGCTGTTTTTTCTCCTCGTTTGTTCAAATTATTTTCAGCTTCATTATTATTGTGCAAACTCTGATCGTTTTAATCACTTTTTGGCGTAGCACATCGGAAATTATTCCTGTGCCGTAAAATCATAACAAAAACACTTTGCACATGATCGACGAGACACTTTTTTTTTTCTTCTTCGGTGTGCTAATGAATTTTATGGCCCAACATTTATTGAGCTTCAGTGTTCGCTGGCATTTTTGGGACACAACGAATTAAACATTTGTTTCATACATTTTCATTACTCATTGCTCGATCGTGATGTGTGAACAACACTCACAAAATATCACTAAATTCGATGGCATTTGTCGCTGTTTGTAAAAACCTTTTTGATTACACCAATGTCACCATTGCCATTTCAATCACAAAACTCGTGCTCAATTTTGTATTCACTTCAAATTATAAGAGAAAAAAAAAACGACGTCGTTTTATTCGAACAAAATTTTTGTGTTGCGAACAAAAAGGTAAATTCTCTCTTGAAATCGATGAGCACAACGTTTTGCGCAATACAAATTTTTCTCTTCTCCTCTTTATTTTTATATTAAAACACACGCCTCACGGCGACAAGGCCCGACGATAAACTGAACGCGGTTTGTACAACATGAGAATATTGCTCATTGAGTCACATTTTTTTCTTACTCTCGCCCGTTCTCTTTCTCTGTCATTCTCTATTGATATGGTGTGTATGATGTTGGCTTTTTTCTCATGTGTTCGAAATTTCCTAAGCCCAAAACGAAATATGTGAATGTATCTAGTATTTACTATAGCGCTTCAATGAGTCAAACACATTCACACACTGACGCTTTTACTATGAAACTCTGAAACTATTCGTAATGGAAGCATTGATTACAACGCGTGATGCACATACATTGGAACCGACAAATGGTTCACAGTTGAATGCCGCACATTGAAATCGAATCATCGTTGTATTTTAATTCAGTTGAATTTGATTCAAAACAACGATGGACAGAGATAGAGAGAGAGAGAGAGCACGGAATCGTGAATTCAAACTCCTGACAACATGCTTTGTTAGGTGTTGGACGTATGTGTATATGCATGTGTGTGAGTGTGGTCGGGCCCATTCACAACGATACACACTGTCTGTATGGTTGTCGTGATTTGAACGCATGTGTACAATGCCTGTCAGATGGAAACGTCACTATGGAAAGCAAGTGTGACAGCACACAGCCAGTGCTCACAAACACTGCCAATGCATTCACGTTTCTCTAACCCATACTCATACTCATACACACTGTGACACTGTTCGCATTGGAAACAAGGCACAAACACGAGGCAATAGTAAGAGAGCGTACAGCTTGATTCGTATGTATCTTATCAACACAACGCCGAATGCTACAAATGTAAGCGAAGAGAAAAAGAGAGCCGATTGAACTCCAGGAGAGAGAGAGAGAGAGAAGAGAGACGGAGTGTGAGCGTGAACCAAACATTCGAAACGATGAGGTTATTTTTCTCGCTCTCATTTCGTTCCGTTCATCGACTAGTTATTTACAAAAATATCTATAGAGGATCATTTGACTGCGTGGGTGTTGAAATTAATGCTTCGCAAAAAAGCAAACGGAAAAATTCATCATTTATTTCGTTGGCCATTTGCTGCGGTATGAAGAATTGTACTTTAGCCTTGGGAGAGAAAAATCGACAACTGATTTTACACTCTTTTCAAAACACATTTTTCACATTGAAAAACGATTGAATGTCGACATTGACGACCATTCAACCTACTGCATTTTCCGGCTGATTTTCGGGAAAAAAGGAAACACATTATTATTTACCATTTGATTATTGACTGTGTCGATTGTTCGGCATTGTGCCGAAGACAAGGTCTAAAAATAAAATACACTCGTTAAAATCCGTTGTCATGTGTGTGTGTGTGTGTGACGGCTTGTATTGGCTTTTTGGCAGAGATGAAAGAGAATTAACGTTTTTTTTTTAGTTACAAAACACGTAAATACTCACAATTTTATGGGTCTTCTGACTTAAAAACACATTCGAATTCATGGAATGATTTACCGTTTTGAGCTGACAATCTATTTATAGACAGAAATTACCAGTGAGTTTTTATTCGTCTTGTATTCGCTTTTGCTCTTTGTTATGCATCGATCGAACAGTGTTCGACAACAACAAACCGGCGAATTCTTATTTTGTTTGGCTTTCATTTCGATTCGGTTGAAATGCAAATGCGGGGCTTGCATCAGTGAATGAAACCATTTAAAAACAAGCTGTTTTTTTTTTTTATATTTTCGATTGCGCGATAATCAATGTTCTGGATCGAATTTTGCTGAATTTTTTTCAGCCGCTCCCAAAACAAATATCGGACATTGCCACACAACAGCTTGAGCTCAACAGTTAATTTAAGCGATTCTCATTGATTGGACGACACTTTTTTTCTTCAATGGGTTCAATGAATTCAGTCGAATTGGAAACAATACATTTAACTGTGCTCATTTTCCATTCTCCAGGTTGTGTTGAATGTTTTCCCAAACGAAAAATCGATATTTTACACAAACAACAAATTGAAACCGTGAAGTGAAAAAAAACCATCGAATCGATTCTCTTCGATTTTTCGTTGAGTTTGGGCGAGTAAAATATGCAAATGATTCATTTGCAACTAAAAATACAGTTGTGTTCTGATGGCGTGCACGATACAGGGGCGGAAACGATTTGTGTGCAGAGAGTTGCTTCCAACCGATTAAATATGCATTAACCTCACGGCCTCGCAATTTATTCGTATTGAAGGTCGAGCACAATGAAAATGACGTTTTATTGAATTTTCAGACTCGATGACGCCGCACTTAAACAACATACACACCGTCGAATTTATATATTGTTGCCCATATATGTGAAGAGAGTCTCGTTCGCTTGTTTTCCGGACAATAATAAATAATTTAGAATCGATTGAAAGCGGTTACCCGGTTCACGTCAGTGTCAGTGTCAAAGTCTATAATTCTAAACCAATGAAGGAACAAAGAAATCCATTTTCCCATCAATAAAAATTCAGTTTACTTACCAGTATCGTTCGAAAGCTGCCAAATTTTTCATTAGTTTTCAACCCAAGGTTCAACCAGACAGTTACACTTTGTTCACTTGATTGTTCCACGCGTATGCTACTCAGTACTGATCCGGTAATTTGCTACCAATAGATTTTATAGTACAATTTCACTGGCGCCATAGTAATAAACAAAACTGTGCGGAGAAAATTCGAAAATATCGTTGACATCATCACAACAGTATCGAAATGGTTTGATGCATGACCAAATTCATACTCCCGCTATGACGACGAAAACACGATGAGAAATTTTATTGACTTGCTTTCAGAGCAAAACAAAACAAGTGCCAAAACCGAAATTGTTGTGCACATGCTTCAAAAATGGCCACGCGCACATTCCATCGCGATGGTATGTTCCATCATCAATCCGCTGCCGCTGGATGTGGATAAAAGTAATATCATGTTACGTTGCGCGAGTATCGTGAATTGAGCACATTCAGCGCTTCACTTCAAACTGCTAAATTGGTCTTAATTGGAAAAATAAGCGTCGCTTCGTTTCGATATGAAAATAACTGTGAACATTGTTGGAATTTATTACATGGAAAGTTGTTTTATTTTTATCTCAGGACCAAAGAACTTTTCCATTCGTTTTAAAACGAAACCATTTCCATTCATTCTACATCTAGAAAAGGAGGAAAAATGTCACCGGAAGACTTTTTTCCCATTTGGCGGGCAAATTCATTTTGAAAGTTTCGGTAAAAACGCCTTAGCATAGGCAATTTTCGTATCCAATTCGATTCATAAGTTCAATAAGCGCATTCTAACGTTCATTTACGGTTGTCGAATATGAATGAATGGATGTGTGTATCATGTGTGTGTCATAGGCATCATCTGGTCGATCCCTTCGCGCTTTAGTACATTCAGTATGGACCATGTCAAAGTCGGCAGTGTACGTGATATCGTTACGTGATCGGTTTGTTCGTTTCGCTATCCTAGTGTGGTTCGTCTTGAATCATTTAAAATGCACTCACACATGCGTACATCTCTGGCGGACTCTTATATATTACACATTTGTTTCATTATTATTATTGTCATTTGACACACACGCATACTATCTGGTTTAATGAATTTCACGTACGGAACGATTGTTATTGACGACAATGCGCTGTGTGTCCACATTGACATCGTCTATTTTGTTGATCTATTCAAGAATTCAAGTAATTTACATTTGGCCATATCACTGTTTAACGACCGTTCACACAACGCCAGTGTGCCGGTGTGTGTGTGTGCGTTGTGTGTACTGACCAGTGAAAGTAAAATAAAAACAAAACAAAGCCGAAAAGTATTGGTTAATTTTTCTGTTATTCCACAATTTAAATTTATTAATTAATTTAAATTCTTGGATTTGTTTGCAAATGTGGCTGAATGGTCGGGCTTGAATGTTTATGCTGTCGTTTATCTGCTGTGTCTCTCTCATTCTCTGCATCTCTTTCTCTCTGATCGAATTGTATGGAGTTTTCTTATTTCAACATCGGTATTTTTATGTCGTTATTATCAATAAAAATGTTTGTGATCTCGGTTGCGTTGCTAAACGGTGAGCGAGTCGAAGCGATTCGTTCGTTCTCCGTCGTCCGCATGCATGTCGATTATGGGTTTATTATTATTTCGTTATGAGTATGTGAATATCATCGGTATTGGGCTCGATTTTGATTCGAACGAATGTGGTGGTCGTGTTGCTGGTAATTTGTTGTGGCGCGGTTGGTCTCTTCGTTGCGTTGCGTATGTGTCTCTTTTTAAATGTGTGCTGTTGTTTCATTTATACAATTTTTTTTTTCTTTCTTCTTCGATTCCTCACTGTATTCATATTCCGTTCATCGTGCACACGCGAATATTGTTCGCTCGCACATCGAGCGGCTGTGTGTGTGTGGTGTGAGTGAGTGAATGAGTGATATTTTGTTTTATTTAAGCGTGTGTGTGTGTTTTATTTTCGTTTTTTTTTTCTCTCGCCAATCATCCAATCTTATTGCAGCTCACAGTCGAAGAAAACGAATGAGAAAAAAAAATCGTAAAGTTGGTTGGTGCGGCAGCACAATGTTATTTCGTTTTTGTTTCTTTGGATGCAATCCAAATCAAAATGGAAAGTTTCATCGTCGTTGTCGTCAGTTTTTCATTCAATAATACATCGCACAACTGATTCGGATGTCATTTTATATTCATCTGTTGAAACGATAATAATATTTCGTCCCATATTTCTTCTTCTTCTTTTTGTTTTCAATACACACAGCAAATGAAAATAAAAGAATCATCATCGTCGTCATTGACAGGCAAATAGCTGTGGGAATTGCAGGCAATTGAATATATGTGTGTGCTTTGAATTGAATCGAATTGTTAAATGAATAGAAAAAAAAAACAGACATCAAGTGAATATATCAAATGATAGACAACTATTTTGGGTGATTTAATATTTTGTGCGTTGTGAAACTCGACGATATTCTTGGCAAGAAGTGGAACATTTTCGGAGCATACAGTAGTGCGTATTATGACAAATGTCAGTCGATAATAAAACTGTGCAATTTTGAGACGATCATTTTTCAATTTGATTCAAGTGTTTCGCTCCGTCTTTTCCAATTCAACTCACAGTTTTGCGCGTATGTAGTTGTGGCTCAGCTGAGAAAGAGAGAGAAAGAGAGAGAAAGATAAAGAATTGACAATCGCAATAAAAGGGATGTGTGTATAATAAAAAGGTGTGTGAACTGTAATTATGTGACTTATAATTACCAGCTACAGAGAGTCAGAGATTAGCTGAAATCAGGAAACTCAGTTTTGCTCATCGCCGTGGCACGTACGATCGGTGGGAATAATTATTAATTCGAAGTAATCTGTCGATTCAGAAATGATAAGGCATAAAGTCACGTACATAATTAAACAATTGACCGTGTAATGCGAAGTGTTGTGCAAGCTCAGGAAGAAAATTACTGATAAATTGATAAGAAGAGGAAAAAACAAATTTGCGGCAAAAAAATCATTTTTTTTTTTGCATTTGAGTGAAGAAAGAGAGAGAGAGAGGAAAAAAGTAGACACAAATCAAATATTCAACAATCACAAATAGTTCGACAACAAACACGGATGGTGCATATAACCCGTTCAGCTGCATTTACTGAGTAGTGTGCCGTTGCTGCTTCGTGCATTTTTTCACTCTGATTTTTTTCCATCGGTTTTGTTTTATCTCGATTCATTCGGACTGGTTTCTTCTTCTTTAATTGTAGTTAGAGTTATCTGGAACTCGTAATATCTTGTTGGAAATCGGTTGTCGTGCAACAGCCGTGTGTGATATCATTTCGGTCACAGACTGATATTGATGCCGTTCACCGATTGCAGTCGTTTGTTTAGATTTTCGCGTCTTTGTTTTTTCCATCATTTATTAACAATAAAGACAGATATGATATTCAGTGCGCGATCAACGGTGTTCGCATCATGATCGACTATCAAAAACTGATCTAAATTTTGTGTACACACACACACACAGAGAGAGAGAGAGAGAGAGAGAGAGACCGAAAAAAATCGTATGTTTGCTGAGTGCCAAACTGATGACAAGGGCACAGTTGAATGCTGAGCCAAACATATAAAGTGAATGTGAATTTCAAAAGTGAATCGAGCCGAAAGAGAAGCTACATTTTAAAATAAAAACGACTCTAGCCATCGTCCCTTGAACAAAAGCGAAATAGACAAATATCGACTATAATTCTTATTTATATAATTTGTGTATGCATATTCAGTGACTTTTGACAGATTGACACCACTACACGACAACGAACAACGTCGTAGCCGTCCGCGCACAATACATGTGAGTGTATTTGTGGAGAACGATGAGTTGCAGTGAGTTAGTTAGTGAAATGAGTATGAATACATGCGTGAAACGATCGCTCGATTAAAATAATTATCGCAGAGTCGCGCAAATGGTTTAGTGAGTCTACACTCAACTGAGTGACGTATGAAATCTTCTTTATAAACAAATTCAGTGGTGATTCTCACGTCGGCTACTTCGGAACGCGCCGAATTGCCCATAGTTTTCTTCTCTTCCACATATGAATGTGAGTTCCGCGCGCCGCGCTCACAAACCGAAACCTGTTATGTATTTGTGTATAGCATACGAACAGAAAAGAGACATGTGTAGTGAATGTGCGCCAGCTTATCAGAGAGAAGCAAATGTAGAAGAAGAAAAACAACAACAACGTAAACTCGGTTTCTGTTTCCACTGATTGCTACTAAGTTTGTTATTATTTGCTGTTGTTTGAAAAATAGAAACAATTTGTCTCTTTCACTCGCATCAGAACTCGCGTGAATCACATCTCTTCGAACTTGTTTGTTTTGAAGAGAGAAAAAAATAGAGAAAGAAAAACTCAGTTAGAAGAAGCGAAAAAGTGAATATATCGAAAAAGAAGAAGAAGAAGAAGAAAAAGAAGAAGAAGAAGAAGACAGAAACAGAAAACACATAGTATATGTATAAAGTTGGTGAAGTTTTGTCGACTCACATAATCGCATCGAAACCGATCCATACATCGTTTGACGTCGTTACGAAACACACAACCGCAACAAGCATAAAATGCAACTCTTTGATTGATATTATTAAGTAAGTACCTCGAGCCCGAGTAATTAAAATACAAAGTTAATTGATCGAAGTGAACATTTTCCATATATTATTATACTTAGGCGTCATGCATGCAAACGGCATTTTTTTCCGTTTGATTTCAAAGGAAAAAGCTATCGAACGAGCCCCAGATCGCACATATACATTATGCCATTTCCCATCTTAATAATATCACTAAAAATAAACAGATCGATTGCCATCATCCTCATAATCGTCATTTCGCATGTTCCATTCAAACGTAACAATTTTGCAATGGATGATATAATTTTTGTCTTCATTCGTCTTCGACTGTCAACCGCCTCATTTTTCGATTCGATTGGCCTAAAACTTAACCGAAAAAGTGGTTTGTCATGATGATATAGAATATCAATGTAAATGTAAATGGTTGCTGTGTAGAAAAAAAAGCGGCGACAAAACAATGTTAAGTGAATGATATGGCTGTTTGTGAAGTGGCTTAAAGAGCCAGTGTCTTTTCGCGCTCGCGCCCATGTGTGTGTGTGTGTGTTTTAAAAGCACGGCCAATAAACGGTTATCGAACGGTGCGCGAAGGGATCGACGACGATAATCGGTCGTCGATTGAAAGAAGCGAAATAAATAAAGGTTTAAAGAGGTACAAAATTAAAATATGAACTGTATGTAATCCATTTTTTGTTGTAGGTCGGTGACGTTGATTATTCTTTATGACACCGGTGCAAATGAAAGTGCCACAAATCGTTCATCGATCGCGGGGTGTCAGACCACAATGTGCATTTGTGTATGAGCACGCGCATAAAACCTTTTTATCGAAATTTCGCAAATCATCAATAAATATACAAGAATTTGTGTGTGTGTGTTTTGTTTGGCTTTCGGTCGTTGTGTCTTGTTGCCAAAAAAAAAAGAGCCTATGGGTGTGCTTGAAGCGGATATCGTCAATACTTTGCGTCGCCTGGTCGTGCGACATCGTTTATCGGTCTTTGTGTCTCTCTTTGTGTGTGATTGAATACGATTCAAATTTTTAAATAAAATATTTATGTTGGTGTGGACGATTTGCACAATCAAGAATTTAAACGAAGAAGAAGAAGAAGGAGACGACAGCGAAAAAAACAAACAAACAACACGACGAAAAACAGAGAGAGAGAGAGATAGTGATTTGAGCGCGTATGCGCGACAGTATTTCGTGTTGTTAAAAATACACTTTTTGAGAAATCATTTAGCCAATCGGCAGGGCGGGTTTTTCGTATATATTTTTGTCAAGATCATATTTGATTGCGTATGTAATGTTTCATTCACGTTTCTCTCTCTTCCAGCAAACGAAGAAAAAGATGTAAAATATAGCCAAGTTAATTATTTTGTTGCGCTTAATCGCTGCAGCATCCACTTGACTCGGATGCTCGTTTTCGTGCGACTCTAAATAAGATAATTTCAGAGCTAATCTCTCTTCATTTTTGTTCGTTTAAGATAAAAGAATATTTTGAATTTGAATGAAGCAACATCGCGCGATCGATCGCACGACTGGTCACTTTCATTGCAAATATTCGGGCTGATCGCGATAACAAGTGGATAAGATTAACAAATCAAATTAAGCAAACGAAAAATGTTATACCGCACACACCGAAATCAATTTAATTCCAAGTGGTTGTTTTTTTTCTCGCTTCATTTCGATTTTGACGGATTTGCTTATATTTGGAATGATTTTCTGATGACATTTTTATTTAGTAGCTAGCGAACGACAAACGTTTTTTTTTTTGCTCAACAATATTATGGCGAAAACGAATCTCCACAACTGGTTTCGCATTGCAAATCACCATTTAAATAAATGATATATTTATCGTGTGTGTGTTTTTTGTTCTGTTGTTTGCTGTGAAAACTGGATACACAAGCACAGAAAAAAAAACACGAATCATTTCCTTTTTTGCCGTTTTAGCACTGCCAAAAATGAATCGTGTATCGCGCAAATCGAACGCAAATCACACTCAAATGCATATACACACAAACACACATTAGCCAATGCATAATAAGTACGATATGAAAAATATGCAATTTTCAGCATAAAATTTTCAACACAAATCCGTACAATCATCCAATGTGTGCGCGTACAACGAAAATGCACGAATTTTTGCATACTCGTTTCGTTACCTATGTAAGGCACCGACTTTTCCAATTTATATGCATTTATTCATTGCCAATCGTCGCCAGTTTGATGTGCACTGCTACTGCCTTTGTTGTACGTCTGACAAAAAGAAGTTTTTCTAATTCGCTAAAATTGCAGGCAAATTGAGGAAAATGACATGCGATTTGAATGCTTTGAATTTTTTTCCAGAAAAAAAAGTATTTGCCATCGGAATGCAGGCACGGCACACACACACACACATGATTTTATTGTAAGCAGTTCTTTTTTTTGTCGTTTAATCGCTGCGAAAAGTGCGACAAACAACAAAACAAATACGGATGCTAATTGTTTCAGAAATCAGCATTAACAAAAAGAGTAAACACCCCATGTTGCACTGCCCTTTTTTAGCTCGTTCAATTTTGCGTATTGTATTTGAATAGCAAAAAATTGTTCGGATTTTCCGTTTGTAGAACACACACAACGTGCCTGCCGTAAGTGATATACAAAACTTGCCCCTGTCAATTCGATTGAATTTGAACAACGCATTTTTCATCTAATTCGACACGAGCCGCTTGCAATTTGAATTGGGAAAAAAAATCACACATATCAGAATGTGGTTAATTCTAATTTGGAATGTGATTTTATTTGATTTTAATCGTTTTTCAATGATTCAAACAAACAAAAAAACCAGCAATGGCTACATTTTACTAAGCGAGATAAAAAACAATTAAACCTAATTACTGCCCGAGCATATTGGCTACCGTAATTTGAGATATATTCGAAATAGTTGGCAGAGTTTTTTTTGTTGTTGTTGCTATTTCAATTGCAGAACTAGATCTCCTCGGCGATCATACACGCCGCGCAGAGGCATTCCACTTTTATGTGGAACATCAATTTCAAAAGCGGCTCGCAATCACTTTGTATGGAATTCATCGGACGTGAGTCGAATTCAACCGCCAAACTTGCCAATTTCAAAGAGATGTTTCTTTTTAGTTGGCCAGCCAATGTGTTCATATGTTTGTTGAGCGTAACATTTTCATTTTTCAACTCAAAAATGGTGTTCTGCAGAGATTTAACATGAACTCTTCATCTGTTCATTCGTTAAGCTGTTGACGTTTTTGTATATACTCATTTTTTTGTGTAAAATCTCCATAAATTCTGTGTTTTAACAATATTTTCTTCAATTCACCACACCATGTCAAGTTAGTTCGACTCTAGTAGCGTGGTTAACGGCGATGCATCGAAAATGCCACCAATTTCAATCATAATGTCGTTTTACTCATTGGGATTTATGTATTGTATTAAAAACAAGTTCTTCTTACGAAATCACTTGAATAACAATATAAAATTGCATTTGAATATGACGCTGTGTGACTTGTAGCTTAATTTCTAGCATTCACAAAGTGGCATCATTACCGCTTGTTTTTTATGATTGGCCACTGTTTATTCAATTTTGTAATTTTTTATGTATTGCAATCAAGAGATCAGTCATATAATAGAGTGTTTCGCCTTCAATCACGGCGATGAGAAAAGTGAGCGAAGACATCAACGCCGCGGCTAATTAGTTAGTCATTAGTCATGCTTATAATAATTACATTTAGTCAGTAAATCAGGAGATAAACAATGACAATGTTATTGATTCGCTATACGGTGATGTGTGTGCTAGAGGAAATCAACGTAAATCCGTACGCGCGCACACATAGTACGATTAAACCGTTAAAACTCATTCGGTTGTTAGATGAATCGTCGTAAAAAAAAAAAACTTATTTCAATGCAAATTTCCATGAATGAAATACAAAATATGGAATTCTATTTATTTTTTTTTCCTATATTTAAAAATAAATGACTTCTCTTTCCACTTGCTCACACTGTTGATGTGAGTTTTTTTTTTATGTTGTACGTTTACGTCAATGCCTTCATTTAAATTATGGTCATTCGTACATGGTAATATTTTCAGAATTCGAAAAATATCACCGAAATAAATAAGTTTTACCGGAATTAATGATGATCGTATACGCAGATCGTTGACTGATTCCACACAGAGATCTATCTGCATAATCAAAAACTCAATCTTGATCTTATGCTAATTATACAATGACGTACGCAATTCACGCATTTACATGCTAGATTCTTCGGTACCGACGTTAAAAATAAATCACATGAAGATGAATAATAAAGAATGTATTTTTAGCAACAGTTTTGGGGTGTCCTGTACTATAAATATACGATGTGTTTGTGTGTAATAAAAAAGGGGCCGGTTTTTATCATGGTTTTTTTCCTTTCAACATCATTTTTGTCCATTCGATTTAAATTCGATTTCGATTTGTTTCTTCCCGTTTATCGATCGCCTGATTAAAAACCGGTACGACACACAAACTCCTCCATTAATCGATTTCTTTGACCGTGAACTTTAAATGTTCGCAAATTTTTCGGACGTCTCAATTTTTCTGGTCTTGCGAAATCCTCGCTGGACTTGCATCAATTGCCCCACTCATTGTTCGATTGCATTGTTCGCGCGCTGTACTTCGATATCATTTGGAACAAAGAAAATTTCGCGGAAATTGCAATACACCGAAGGTCTGATAAAGATATTCGCAACAAAGAGATTGTTTGCATTTTCTTATAAAAATAAAGTGACATATTTACAACACTCTCTCTCTCTCACTATCGAATGATAACGGTTCGTATGTTATAGTTGTTTTTTTCTTCACTCGTTCATGTTGATTCCATAAAATGACTTGTTTATTCGGTGGCGATAAATAATTTATCGCCCCGAAAACATCGTCATGTTTTATCCTGTTTTTTTTTTTGTGAATTTCTAACAAAAATGACTCTTAATTGTGCTTGCACAAAGAGATATTCACAAGTTAAATATGACAAACCGGCGACAAAAGAAATAAACATAATTAGTAATGCACTCTTATTGAGGCTCTGAATTAGCCAGAGTTGTTTTTTAAAAACGCAAAATAAATTGTTGTGCGGATTAAATTTCAGATACGATATATACATATATACATGAACAATTGTGCTGTGTCGTTTGTCAGCAATCGTCCATATTTCCGCGTAATGCACAAATTAGTCAGCCAATTAATCATTTCAATTTTGAAAAAATCGGATGTGGTTTTTTCTGTCCAACAGCAAGAAAAAAAGTTCGCTCTTATTAATGATATCGCATCGTATGTTTTATGATAAATACATAGATTTTTTACTTAAGAAAAATGGTCGTTTACTTCTCATTTCAAAAATGGTTTCCTTCTCTATTTTCAGTGTGTAACATTTGCAATTGAAGCGATCGTGACATAGAGCCGACTGTGATGTGCACGACCGCAATGAAAACACCAATCGATAGTCAAATTTCCAATGAACATTTCTTGCCATTTTCGTTGAATAATCAAGTGAAGAGTTTACAAAGGAAGCTTTGTTGGTTGCCACCACCACCGCTACCATCGTCATCATCGCCGTCGTCGTCTGGGAATAGTTGCGGACAATCATCGAAAATCATATCGTTAAGGAGATACAAGCAGACAAAATGGATTCATCGTCATCACCGTCAGACAGTCTTATCGAAGAAAAGCCTCAGGTTGCCGGTACGTTTCATTTCTTAATTATTATCTCTCCCATTCGTCTAAATCTTCAGCTCAGCTCGACGATCACGTTCGTTCATTGATCCTTATCATATAGTTTTTATCCATTGGCATGTAACACATTCAGTGAGACCGTAACAAATTGCAAAAAATGTGCAATAATCTTATCGCGTGCATTTACCCTTACTAAACCAATTTTTCTCTCTCTCTTCTTTCTTTATTTGTCGCCCGATTTCCAAAGTGCGCATGAGTTTCTCCACTTCGAAAGTGAAACGAAAAAAAGTTTGTACTCTGATAGCCGATGAGATGAGAGAAAAAAAAGCATATATTCAGATAGTGTGTAATAAAAAGTACTTAAACTGATATCATTGAGAAGGTCTGAATTGAGTTGAGCGATTTTTGCGAGTCATTGTTTTGCTGAACCAAGTCGAGTTCGTTGCAAACGATGACTAATGCCATCGGTTTTTTTTTGTGTGCATTGCATATATGATATGCAATACACTTTCTTTGTTTTGTATCCAGCATACAAAGTTTATGTTTTTATTTCTTTCTTTTTTTCTCGTTTGTTACTCATTATTATCAGTTGGTTATGGGTGGTGACACCTTTTCAGAAACACACTCGCTGCAAATGGAAATGATGTTCAAAACACACTTTCATCTAAATCGAAACCAATTGTGGCCGTGAAAATGGGATTTTATCTTTTCAATGGTACAATTAGTCATGCTAAAAGTCTTGATTTCGTTTTCATCGTATTCTTCTGCTGATAACAGCATTCGGAGTAGAGCAAACATTGAAACACATTTGACAAAAGCAGCGAGAAAAAAAAACCATATACTTAGATAAAAGCATATCCATAAATAGAGTTGCCGGCAGTGACTGGAACAACATGGAACTA
Source organism: Sitodiplosis mosellana (assembly GCF_009176505.1). Lineage (NCBI taxonomy): Eukaryota > Metazoa > Arthropoda > Insecta > Diptera > Cecidomyiidae > Sitodiplosis > Sitodiplosis mosellana. The sequence continues at coordinate 162,558 of NW_022595253.1, read as the reverse complement.
CATATTTGTCACTTCCAGTTGATCGTTTGTGTGCTGCTTCTGTTGTTTTTATTTTTGTTATTGTACGTTGTTTTTTTTTCTCTTGTGTCTGAGCCCCGAGAATGTTGCGAATAATGTCAACGAATGTAATCACCAGAACGGGATGCTACGAGTAAAGCCTATCTCGTTCAAGTAGATACGCTTCATTCTGTTTGCAAAACATATAAGCCTCTGTGTGTTTCGGGGAACACCCAGAAAATGCGAATAAAGAGAGTCAAGCACCAACGAAAAAATTAAATCGAAACAAAAAAGAGAGTATCCTAAACAAACATTTTGTCTCTTCATTTGGTAAATTACTTTATTGCCCGGATCTTAATCCGGATTAGTAGGAGATCTCTTGAACGAAATCGATTGTTTAGTTTCTTTTTGAAAATTTGCATAAAAAATGCACCATTTTCGAGATGAAAAAAAAATGTATGTGTTTGCTCTGCATAAAAAAAAGAGTGCAAAACGATCAAGAATTTCAAGAACAAAGCGCATATTATCTCAGCACATTCACCATATATCTCGGCAACGGTGGAGGTTTGCATATAATGGCATTTTACTTAGAGGACTCGAAAACATTCCGTTCATTTTGATCGATCACAGCAACAAAAAATCATTTGGTCAATCATAAATGCCTAGAGGCTATTTGGCATTCTCTCTGGCCGTTTCATTGTTTCTCACTATTTGCGGAAAAAATTGTTTTGATTCTGTTCTTTTTTTTCTTCGATTTTAAGTTAAAGATTGCAAGTACAATCGGTCACCGCACTGACTGTATGTTTACATTTGGTTGTTGTTGTTTTTTTTGTTGTTGTTCTTTGTGTTCCTCGTATAAAATAAATTGTAAAATAATTACTATCGAAGGAGCGATGAAAAAAAAACCTTGAGTGAGTCGACCGCGCAGTGAGTGATGTAGTACGTGTCCAATAGCGTGCATTAGCGAAACATACGCTCGCTTAATCAGCCACTTTCAGAGCCAAACTGAATGAAAAAAAAAATCATCACCAACTACATGTATTGAAAATAGAAATGCCTGCATGAAATGCAGTGTCGCACAAGCGTTTCAAACGTTGCCTATTTCAAATCTCGTTATCAATTTTGATGCTTCCATAATTATAAACACCGAGTTGCTATGCACTGCGCTGCACTCTAGCTGGCCAGGCATGTGCAATCACACACCATTAGTCCACATACATATAATCTGTTCGTGATGTAATTTGCATTCGAAAATCAGCGTCGAAAAACGCGTATCAAATCGACCGTTTCGCTCTCACCGTGCCAAAGCAAAGACGAACAAAACGACTGCATTCTCAAACGAAGAAACTGTACAAATGACTATTCGATCGCGATTCATTTCAAATAACGATCATTTCAAGCCTCTCATCTTAATTAGTTGTCATAACTTTTTCTCTCTGTAGTTTCTTCGAAAATTATCGCAAATTATTGCGAACAAAAAACTGTCATATAAATATTTTCGATTCGTGTGTTATTCGGAGGCAAAATACCGACAGTCTAGATTATCAACTCAATAATGGGAAATATTGGCATTTTCATGCCGAGCACAACTCAACATTGTCGCTTGAGATGTTATTTTCCCATGTTTTTATTTCAATTAGTGATATATCGCACAGTGTCATTCGTATTTTGTTGTTTTGCTCGGTTTTTCACTGTCTGGAGGCAATTTTATGGGATGCTAGTCTGCTCTCGAATCGATAACCTTATTATTCATTGCCTTTTTTTTTTGATAAATTCCTCCCGAGTTGAGAGCTAAACGCAGAGCGCCGAAAGCAGAGTGAATCGCAAGTCTCTTTTGCTCTCAATCTCTATGAGTAATATATATGTATTTACTGTAGCCGATTAACAATCAGTGCCGTTCGTCTGGAAGCTATACGCATTTTGTTGCTGCTGCTAGCTCTGTGATTAAAATCAATTGCGATAACTTTGTGTACATGTCTGCATCGCCGTTATCTCGACAAATAGAACACTTCTGTCTTCTTGTCCATATAATCATCATCGGGGTGATAATACGAGAGTGAAAGTCGATAAAATGATGAATTTCGTTCAACATCGATGGCAAATGCGTCAATTTTTGTTTGAAACTGTGTGGTTTTGACTCGCAGCGTCTAAATGATAATCGACTGATGGTACAAGACAAATAGTTTCATAATGGCATTTAGGTAATGTGCATGAACGATCTAGAGACTCGCATATACCGACTGGACCGAGATAGACAGAGATGGAGAGAAGAAAACCTTTAATTAGCGCTGTAACAACATCGTTTTTACCATTTAACGGCTTATGAAACATAAACAGCTGTAATTAGCTCGGGCAAATACATGCATCCGTCTTGTTGCTCCGTTGCCGTTCTTCTTGTTGCGGATTTTTCTCTCTCTCTCTCTCTCTCTCTCTCTGTGCGATGTTTTCAAAAGACACAGCTCATAGTTATAAAATTGCAATGCCATAAAAACCCGAATATAAGGGATAACGAAAAAAAACAAACATTTTTTCGCATTCGAAAATGTTGGTGTAAATTTCCAGTGTCGCTTCCCATTCTTGGTCCATTCTAGTTTTGTTAAGCGAGAAAAAAATACAGACAGAAAAAACTACGAGATTGAAACAATTCCAAATAAAAACTTAATATTTAGAAATGCAAAATAAACGACCAAGACACAAAAAAAAAACTCTCTCGATATTTCCGAAGATTTGTCAACAGGCAAGTTTTAACAAAGGGAAGAAGCCGCTAAAACCGCTATATGCATCCATATTCATTAAAGTAGTGATAAACAGATAACTCATATATTTGTGCCTTGGTATTGATCTCTCTCTCTCTCGTCTAGCTCGAAATATAGGCATATAAACACAAACAACGAATGTAAATGTAAAGTAGATTCGGCTAAATATCGTTTCGACCGGGCACACACTGTTGCGAATGTGACAAACCAAACACTCGCAAAAAAAAGATACAGAACAAAACAAAAAAAGAAGAAAAACAACAGCGACGACGACGACGATGAAAAGAAGAATACACAAAGCAATGGAAAAGAGAGTGCGACAGAGAGCGAGCACGCAAGCGAGAGAGATAATTCGTAAATAACAACAAACAGCAACAATAGCAATGTGTGTAATGTTCAGAGCTTCGCACACAAACACACACGCTCACACACAAACAACACTTATTCTCTTACTCTCATTTACCGAACGCAATATATATTAGCCTGGCCTGCTTGGCCAACGTAGACTTCGACGTCGTTTTCGATAATTATTATTTCTTATTTATGTTCTATCGTTCCGTCGATGAACATGTCACCGCCATCGTGTATCGAGTGACAAGTTTTTTTTTTCCTTTCGACACTTCCAAAATCGAGAACCCTGTGAATTGAAAGAAAAAAAGTGAAATTTCCGTGCGATTAATTATAAATTAAGATTCTGCTAAAAATATTTATTGAAGAAAAAGAAAATTGATTGAATGACAAAATCGTATAACACGAGCCGTCGTCTGTCCACAATCAAACACTACTGCACCGACTGCCGAATGATAACAGCATTTTAAAGCGCGTAAATACATTTTTTTTTTTGCATTATCTTGTTCACCAATGCTGCGCGACTACTCTACGGTGTTTAGTGAAATTTTGCATTACAATTACTTGTCGCACGTCAAATTCTATAGAACCATTCTGGTAGACCAGAAAAAATTGCAATCAGAGATTTCTTTTTCGTTTGGCTATGTGTCGACTACGTAACGCATAAAACGTGCAAAAAAAAACAGTTTATTTTCAAGTGTACACAAATTTTTTCGTTTATTTTTTCCGCGTACGGACAAGTGTGATTTTGAGAAGCGGAATTTTTTCAAAGCAAGATTCTCTAAAGCAATAAAAGACATTTCGAGCGAAGAAAAAGCAATCTAATCGTTATGAAAAAGGAACTCGTTCCTTACGATTATTACTACGAATCAAGTGGTCAGTCGGCAATGATGGTTGCAAATGGGCACGCTGGTTTGCATCCAATGCATCATCCCTTCAATTTGGAAGACAACTTTTTACACATTCTCGGTAAGAATCAATGCGTATCAATATCAAATCAAATTTTATCGGAGGCAACAAGTGCCCTCAATCAATTTAGCTCAACGGTGGATTGTCAAAACATCGACACCGTCCACACGGTTTATTTGTTTGGATGTGCCAAAGTAAACATGAATTTTCCATCAATTCGATCATAAAAATGACGATGATATACACACTTAAAGCGAAATTATTTCTTGTTGGTCATTTCTTTTCTTCTCGTTTACGTAACTGGTTGTTATATATCTTGTCTGTGCTCGAAAATACTTTCGGTGTAGAAAGATTTGAAGTATTTTTTGTGTGTATGTGTTCGTTGAGGACGGCAAGCATATATCTGTGGTCTCTGAATTCTGTTTGTTGTTTCGTCTATTGAATTATTTTTTTTCGCTTCTTTCACGCGATATTTCGTATAAATACGATTAAGAAGAATGAGAAAAAAAACCTCACATTTTTATTTATAAACAAAACGGACTTGTTTTGATTTTGAAGTCTGTGTATAGTGTGTACCACAGTTTCCTCTGTTGCGCGCGCGCGCGCTCGCGTTAGCGTTAGCTGTGCAGCTCGGAAATTTTTTGTTTCTCGTTTTCTCATCGTGCTTAGCGCGTCATGATAAGATCTGACCTGCTGCTAGAGAGGATTGGTGAGTTTCGAATGATTGCCACATATTGAAATGATTGACCAGCTCCTCGCTCTCTGTATTGTCGTGAAACAGCCATAAAATCCAAACATTATCACGTGGCATCCAATATATTTTTCGATTTCCGACTTTTTTCCTTCGTTCAACTCCGTTTGACGTATCCGCAGGTACATTTGCATATTTGTTTACGACAAAACCTTGACAACATTTTGGTCACTTTGCATCTCCATCTGATCGGGGAAAGAAGAGGAAGAATTGTTCGGCGGTATCTCTTGAAGTTATTGTTTTTATTTTAGTCATACACGAAGTGAATGGATCTATTTTTGAAAAAAAATTAAAATCACATGTTCAACAAACAACTTTTTTTCGCGTTCTTATCGCAGTGAATTAACTAGATGTCGCGCCCAGATGATATCGCACATCAATCAGCAGGTTAATTTTATTTAAAAAAAAAAAATTAAATGGAAATGATTGAATTTCCCGTCTTATCAACAATTCATGTAAATCATGCACGACGCATCACAATTTGCTGACACCGTGCGCGATCACGCGCACATCAATAATGCATACATTGCCTGACGTGAACGATCCAATGATGAACGATCGATTTTTCCAAAACAAAAACACATTTTGGATGAATTCATTTACATAATCGCAATGGCTTCGTGTGTGCGACGAAAAAACAACAACTATATTTACGTTCACCAACGTCATATTTTCGGGTTTATTTTTAAAGACATTGTTTGTTGAATTTCAAAGAGATTTTCTCTCGATAGTTTGTTATCAAAATTACGATTATTTATTTAATATTTCATATATTTAGTTGTGTGCCAGAAATAGAATCAAAACGTCTATCGTAAAAAAAATCGATCGCTCTTAATTAATTGCGCCTGTTTCGATTTGCATATTAAATTCTCTTTTTTTTTTGTGTGTTTATTGTTGATTTCGGGGGAATATTTTTTTAATCGGCTGCTGATTAGACGAATGAAGCGTTGTCGTTTCTTATGATAGCTATTCTTTCAAAATTTACACATTGATGTTGGTCCGTACGACAAGTTTATATTATCTAAGAATCTAAGCGTCAAACATTGCTTTTGTTTTCATCGAAGCGAAGCGGGCGACGGGCAGAACGGCAAAAAAATCGCAAATCAGTGTGTGATGTGGAAAATGTTGTCGTGAAATTGGTTGTGTAATGCGGAAGAAGTGACGAGAACATTTTTACACTGATATTATTTTCGGTAGTTTTAAAAATAAAAGAAAAAAAATAATTGGGAAACACTTTCGCTTTCGATTGACATTCCACTCGATATAAAAATGTTCACGGCAAAAATTGATTAACGATCGGTTTTATTGGTCGAACATACATTAAGTGTGACATTTCTGTATGATAAGCAAAAATTGTCTCGGTCCGATAATATATTGAGTTTGTTTGTTTTTTTTCAGTTGCTTTTCTTTTTTCCTTTCGATTTCAAAGCCAAATCACACGTCTTGGAATTTTTTTTTTTTGACCGATTTCACTGTTTTTTTCTCTCTTCATTTTCTTGCTTCACTTCATTTCTTCGATCGACTTTAATTCTAAAAATACATATGGCCAATTCTATATTCGACCACGATCCGACACTGGTTTTGCTTGCAGTTATTGTGTGTGCTGCTTGAAAGGCAATGACGAAAAGAAAAAGTGTCCGAATTTGAATTTAATATCTCGTATATTTTCGGGCTGATCAATTTAACCTTACATGTTTTACTATATGACGTTCTGCCGTTTTACTGCGTAGAAAAGAACCATCGATGCAATTCGCCTTTCGCTGAACAAAATGTAAACATGCAAGAGGACACACAAACACACACATACGTACACGCACGAAAAACATTTTTCGTACAGTCACGAGAGAAGGCTACTGTTTCCATTGAAACAGACTCATAATTACTCACTGGCGCGAGCGCGCGATCGTACCAGTCATACACAAAAACAATGTGATACTCATTACTTCGATTAACAAGAAAAAGAGCACAGTAATTGCCGAACCTTTATACTTTTGACGTCAGTCCACGTCATACATGTATGCATACTCGAATTCATCGCTGTAATCCATTCATGTTTTTCTTTTTTTTTCTCTCTCGTTTCATCGTTTTTTCATTCACGTCGTGCTCAAAATTGTTGAACTTGCTATTTACACGGGTAAAAAAATGGCTCGTCGTGATTTTCGGGGCGATAGGCATTTTTGAGCATAGTTTCGTTACAGCTCCAGTTGAAACCAACGCACTGTTCTGCGACACATAAACATTTTGTCGTCCCATCGCAATGCCACACTTTCATTGTCCAATTGTTGCTGAAACGAAAACGCACAAAACAAATATGGGATTGTTTTTGTTTTTGCCAACTTTTATTTGAAGCACATCATTTTGTCTGCTGTGTGTGAAGCGTCTAGAAAACTGCCTGCCTTAGATTACGTGATATTTTCAGTTCACTAGCTAATTGAAGCGTTTTTTTTCCTCCATTTTCATTCCACCAACAAAATAATCAAAGTGTTGCGACCCACAACTACTAATCGAGGAAAAAAAACAAATATCAACTGAAGGGAAAAAAAACTACTTGAAACTGATTTGATTTGATGAAAAAAAACGCATCAACATTGATAACAGTTATTCGTATCGTTTTCGACACATTTTTCTCTCTCTCTCACACACACGCACAAATACTCTTGACGATCTACTCGAAGAGCAACAAGTTTTTAATTTGATTCAACTCGAAACCTTAGAGTACAATAGAACTTAGATTTTGTTTAATTCTCAATCGGAAGCCATGCTAGACTTTGTCCGACATTCGAAAAAATGTTCGGCACATTTTTGCAAATGATCTCATATCTGCAATTGGTTACCTGCTACATTGGCTTTCGTCGCCTAGGTGATATGAAGTGGTATACTATTTAAGCTCTCAATGAATCATCGATAGCAATTTTTTCCATAATCATGCGATTATTTTGGAATTTTGAATTTGAAAAGTATTTCATATCACTCAAAATTTAGCGTGTGTTCCATCATTTCTCCCAATACGAGTCATATGAGATGAAACGTGGCTTTATTTTGATTGAAAAATTACCAATTCATCATTCTATTTTGATGATTAAGAAATTTAAATCCATCACTTTTATCTGTTCTGATTCTGATGCAACCAAATTTCATTTCACGAATGAATAATTCAAATTAGAATTTTTGCATAGTAAAATCTCTTTTATTATCTGTGAATTTTTGCAAAAAAAATTCCTTTAAAATTCGATAATTAAATTCGCGGCATTGCGGAACCGATAACATGTCATTGGGTGAAAAGAGCAAAAATAAAAAGGGTGACCACGATAATAATACTTCTCCAGAAACTTCAAAATCATTTTATAAATAACGAAATGATATCTCCAAGTGGAGACACTGTTATTATATGCTACCTGTCAACGCGTTCGCTTCGAGACCAGCCTGAAGTTTTATTGTCTATGGAAATGTTTGTCGCAATCGGCACAAGAGAGCTGAACGTGCTCTTATCGTCAAATATATGACTTTATTTACACATTTATTGTCATTCCGGTTAAATTTGTTCTCTCTCTCTCTCTCTCTCAAGATTTATGACGAATGAAGCAACCTAGTCCGTACCACAAACTAAATGGCTGCATTTTATGTCGAAGAGAGAAAAAAAAACCACATTGCCACTTATTCATTTACCCCGATTCAAGAAATAACAAAACCATTTCAAAAAGTGACGTACGCCAACGTGAGTGCTTCGAAATGTGGATTTGTGCTGATAAAAAAAAATTCCACAAGCAATCATAAAATGCAAGATATCAAAAAATATCGGTGGAGTCGTGTGTTTTGAGTTTGTCGAGAGTATTTTGTTTTTCTTTCGCCACCATGCACAATTATGTGGCTGACGCGGGATTCCCAACCATGTGTGTGTGTGTGTGTTGGAACGTTTGCGTTTCATATTTATCAAATGGTAAAGCGACACCAAAACACTCTGTTGTAACAGTGATTTGATTTGGTGCTCCTTCAGACGAACACGATCGGAAGATGAGCAGAAAGAAAAAAAACACACCAAAATTTTTAAAAATAACACCGATTTGAGCGTGTGTATGAGAGAGAGAGTGAGAGAGAGAGAGAGAGAGAGAGAAAGAGATAGAAAATAAAGAGAAAAAAACTGAAATATGAATAAAGGAGAAAACTGAAAAATTCGTCAACCAAAAGAAAAAAAAATCAAAACAAAAATAAAAACGAACAGACGAACGCATATGATTTGATACGAGCCAAGGGAAATAGATAGCCAAACAGCCGTACACCTACGGTCATCGTCATCGCATTCGATTGACTGAAATAAATGGCGCATAATTTTGCAACGCTCAATTCATTTAGAAATCCGTTACTTTCATCTTCCCGGTGAAGAGACATCTTAATTTGACTTTGGAAAAAAAAAACGAAAAACAAATAAACTTAAAAATTAGAAATAATGATTGAAAATGAAAATCTATGAAAAATTAATTTTTTTCGCTTTATTTTTCTTCTTCAACGTATAGAGGCCGACATCCCAGTTGCCAATGAGCAAAACAATGCGTCGGGTATATTGCAGAACAATGGCAGCAACAACAACAACAACAATAACAACAACTCTGTAATCAACGCACAATCGTTACAAACATGTGCAATTTGTGGTGATCGCGCTACGGGCAAACACTATGGTGCATCGTCATGTGACGGCTGCAAAGGATTCTTCCGTCGCAGCGTTCGCAAAAATCAATTCTACACGTGCCGGTCAGTATTTCAACTATTTTTGTCATGCTTTTTTCCATTCGTATGCATAAACGAAACGAGCAGCAGAAATATAATATAACTCTTTGTATGTGTTTCATTTGAAAATATTGTATATTCAGGTTTTCACGCGTCTGTGTGGTTGACAAAGACAAACGGAATCAGTGTCGCTACTGTAGGCTACGGAAATGTTTTAAAGCTGGAATGAAAAAAGAAGGTAAATTCTAAGCCTGACTTGAACTGTTGGTGTGAATGTAATTTTAAACAAATGATTTATCACTTTGTAGCTGTTCAAAATGAACGTGATCGAATTAGTTGTCGACGTCAGAGTAACGATGACCCAGATCCAGGCAATGGATTGGCGGTTACATCGTTGCTCAAAGCCGAAATGGAAAGTCGACAATCAAAAGCCGGCTCCGTTTTGGAAAATGATGCTACAAACGAGGATTTAGCGAATAAGCAATTCGCCAGCATCAACGATGTGTGCGAATCGATGCGACAGCAGCTTTTGATCTTGGTCGAATGGGCCAAACACATTCCCGCTTTCAATGATCTACAATTAGACGATCAAGTTGCATTGTTGCGCGCTCATGCCGGCGAACACTTACTGTTGGGCTTGTCACGCCGATCGATGCACCTGAAAGACGTTCTATTGCTGGGAAACAATTGTATCATTACAAAACATTGTCCAGACGCACAAATTTCACCCAATTTAGATATTTCACGCATCGGTGCACGGATCATCGATGAACTGGTGCGTGGCATGAAAGATGTAAATATTGACGATTCAGAATTAGCTTGTATTAAGGCGTTGGTATTCTTCGATCCACAAGCTCGTGGCCTTAACGAACCACAACGCATCAAAGCGCTACGCCATCAAATTCTCAACAACTTGGAAGATTACGTCTCAGATCGACAATATGACTCAAGGTAGGTTCGAATCTCAAAAGCATTCTTTTGTTCCATGGCAAAAATAAAGAAAGTTTTTTTTTAAAAAAATGAGCAAAACAAGAGAAATGAAAGCTTCAAACTCTAATGAATGTGTTCTCTCTCCCAATTTCAGAGGTCGATTCGGTGAAATTCTGCTGCTGTTACCGGTCTTGCAATCGATTACCTGGCAAATGATTGAACAAATTCAATTTGCGAAATTCTTTGGAATGGCTCACATCGACACCCTACTACAAGAAATGCTATTAGGTGGTGAGTTTTGCTACTTTATTGAAATTGATACGCCGGTTAGAAAGAAAATCCAATACTCATTTTCATGATCATTTACAGCTGATAATTCATCACCAATGACGCCGCCTAACATCGTTGGCAGTTTTAGTCCAGCTAATAATAACATGTGTGATCAAAATCAAGTGGCTCCAACGCAGTTGGACGGCTTATCACAGGATATTCCAATGTCACCGATGCAACAACAAGCCCAAGTATCGCCATCAGCTTCACAGCAGCAACAGCAGCAGCAGGCTCCACAGCAAGCGTCTCAAAGCCAATTAACCGAAATGCCAAATATGGTGGATACGATCGGAGTGCCACTGCAACAAAATATCATAGATCCGTATCGTAGAACAGGTAAAAATTAAATTGTGCGATTCCAACAAAATAAAATTTTCTATTTATTTTCATTGTCAGCTCATCTACAATGACAGTAGTCATGTATTAATCGAGCCATTACTAATTTTATCGCCTTATAAATTTGAACAGGTGCGGAAAATGCGGAAATGTATCGCAACAATGTGCCGAGCAGCAATTATGGAATGTCACCGGGCCTTGTGAACGGTCACCATCATGAGATGCAAATGAACAATTTCGGTCAACCGGCCGTAACAAATGGCTACGGCATGAATTTGAAGCAGGAGCCGGACGTCAATTTTTGACTAGATACAATGTCACTGTGTGACGACACAAAAAGCAATATCATATGCGTCTAATTCAATCACGCACACACACACAAGCAAACAAACACATACACACACAAGCAAACAAACACATACACACAACACGTCGACATTTTAATTTGTACAAATAATTTCATCATTAATTGTTCATTTCGCGAAACGGACGCCACAAACACACAATTTACCCTGGCGTTATGGATTTTTTTTCTTCTATTTTTTCACATTTTTACGATAATGAATACGCGTTATTTTCTCGTCATGAACTCAAGCAATTTATTTGGTGCTAGCTCGTCGCCAAATAGTATAGGCCCCGATTAATGACCAATAATTGTAGTAAAACAAAACATGGTGATGACTCTTTTTAAATTTCATTTTATTTTTTCTATAGTTGACGATGATTTGTTCAAGCGTCAGGTTTTTTTTTCCGTTATTTCTCTACTAGTAGTACAGATCAATCTACTCATAAGTATATACTGAATGGCCAAATAATGTCAGATCAATGTGCGGTTCGATCGTGTATCGATGGCAAAAAATATAGCAGACTCAATCAGGAACAGACATAAGCAATAGCTCAGCCGCAATAGCTCAGCCGCAATTGCATAAGAATTAAGCGGAAATTTGATAGTCGCATATTTCCGCTATCGCGGAATTATTTCGACTTGTTTCGAGAAGGTAAAACGAGAAATTTAAGTAGAATTAGTCAATTAAAAACAGAGCCCATTTTGTCGTGTGGCCTTTTGTCTAAATTATGATTATACACATTTTACGAATTGTTTAATAATTGATAACAAAACCGTAGAAGTAAGCTTTCCGTAGCAATCGAAGAAGAAATTTTCATAGCAATCCATTTAGTAGGTGGTTTTGCAATATTTTCAACTAAGTACGATTACGATGCAAATTTTAATTGAAAAAATTATGTGATGGTTTTTTTTTAAATAGAGCTTAACGATTAACATGTAGAGAGAGAATTTTGAATAGGAGAAATGTTAATGATTACCATTTAACATTGTTATCGTTGATTTGATGTTGATTTTTTTTTTTTATTGCAAAGTGTCTTAATGCCCAGAGGCAGAACAATGACGTTGAAACTAGCAATAGGAATCATTTCAATGCACCGTGTCAAGAGACGGTGATAGAATTTAAAACGGTTTTTTCTAAATGATTTTTGTAACCATCGTCAAATTGAATGGAGATGGATTCGATTTGAAAATGATACGTTTAATAACCAAATAGAGAAGGAACATAAATGAACCCCGAAAAATACCCATTTTTATTGTAATCGAGGGAATCTTACGTTAAATTATTACCGCCAAATCAAAATTTGCTGCTAAATCCGCAAACACATTTTTACAAGCAATTTTAATAAATGAGGTGTTTTGAATAAATACATTGCGTTCATTTTTTTTTTTCAAGTTTGAAATAGAATTTTAACCCTTTTTGTGCGTGAAATTGAACATAAAGGGAAAATTACATTTCAGCCTGGCATTGGAGATGTAATGAGAGATCTTATTGATGCTATTGATGGTCCATGGTACAACCAACAATCATGGAGTATCCATGATGGAGAACAATTAAGCAATGGAAGGATACATGCTCATTATTACGGAGAGGTGTTCGTTTGAAAACGAATAGAAAGCATCGAAGAACCCTGACTTTGTCAAGAACACACACGAAAAGATTCGTAATCCCAATATGCGACTGAACCAGACAATGGCCACCTACAATGGAAAGAAGCAACCGGGGAAGTTCATTTTCATAGATTCGAAACAAGGACAAGGGCATTCACGGTGTTACAAGCTTGCAAGAAAATCATCATATGCTTCGGAAATTCGGAGAAAATACTGCAGTAATTCTCTTCCAAAAGTGAATCTATTGCTCCACACCGGATAGATTTTCCTCCATACCAGATAGATTGATATCTTGACCTATCATCTCTGCTCAACAACAGTAAACCACCCTTCATAAACAACCTACCGTTCATTTGACTTTTCTCAAAAAAAAAAATGGGTGTAATTTTAATTGCCCAATGCTAAAAACCCAAAAAGATGATGCAAGAAAGTAAAATCAACGTTGTCATGCTGTAAATTCGAATGAATGTTTTTATTCCAATACAAGATTTGCATTCACATAAGTGTGATGTTGTATCAATTTGACACAAGCAAAGCATAAGTGTTAAAAATGCCTAATTTCTGTTTCAATTCTTTAAAACTCTAAATGATGGCATTTATTTCAGGAGTTGGCTATTTTCTCCTCTATAAACAAAAATATGTTTATTTACAGAATTTTGATTTCGCAATTTTTATTATAAAAAATTGTTTCATTTTAAAAATTTCACATAAAATAATAAAATTTGAAAGGGGAATAAATGCTGTAGAAATTATGACTGCGCTCCAAATAATGATTTGAACAGTTCGTCTTTTTGTTCCTCGTTCCAACTGCCCGATTCGTTTGGTGCCATGAAACTCACTAACTTATTATGGACAACAAATCGAATTTTTCGACCTTTCGATGCTCGAGTGTCGACGGTTTTCTTCATTTTCTTTCGTAGCTTCTGCAATTCGGCGAATTGTTTGGCCATTTCATTGGCATTGCTGGATGACGATGTTTTGTGTTCGATTAGTTCACGTAATTGGGTATGGTAAAAATCAGTGTCATCATAAACTTCCGTCGAATATGTGTGATTATCTTCATTGTTTTCATTTTCCACACCATTTTCAGCTTCACCGGCTCCAGCTCCGATTTGTTTTGATTCAACAATGCCAGTGCTTTGGTCAAATAATTCATAGCCACCTTTGAGAAGTTGTGTTTTTTTAATTAATTCTTCGCGATTGGCCAAAACACCTTCGATTTTCCGCAGTACATCGATGTTCCCTTGTTGTTTCTGTGTTTTTACGCTACCAGGAGTGAGCACTTTGGTTCGATCATGCCATTTTGATATCACGGAATATTGATACTCTTTGAAATTCGAATAATCCTTTTCCAATTCGTTGGCCAGCCGGCTTCGCTTTGTCTCTGGATCATCCAAATCATCGAGTTTGACTGGCTTTCGTTTGGCAGCTATTTGTTTCGTTTCTGAGTACTGATTCAATAGAAGCGATTGAAGGTTTCGCATTTGCGATACCAGCTTTGACACTTGATCCACCGTGTCGTTGGCCAATTCGGAAAACTCTGTGTTTGTGGACAATTTTTCGAATGTTGTCGGTTGCGGTAAGCTATTGGCTTTGATCAACATTTTGTGTGAGTGAATTCGAACTTCGAGCAATTTTTCCCAGATTTGCAATTGATTTTGTACACAGAATCCTTTGCTCAAATGGTCTTCGGTACGTTGTTTTGGTAAAAATCGACTTACATCTTGCTTTTCGGATTTCTCAGGTTCAGCCGATTCTTCTGATTTACGTGGAATAATATCGCCACCATCAAAGTCACTCGCCTCTTCATCACTATCAAATTCACCCTCTTCGTTGACGTCGCCGTCTTCATCGCTTCCCTCGGCCACTTCATTTTCACTTTCCTCTTCTTCAATCTCTTCGCCTTCATAATCATCGTCCCATTTTTCCAATTCATCTCTTTCATTTGCACCCAAATCCTCGTCGCTATCACTGTCTGCTTTGATGGTCGCTGACTTTGAGTTGCCTGTGGAGGAAAATTGATTGAAAAATGTATAAAATTGATTTTCAATTTGGATTTAGTGTGGCAATGAATGTTCAACAAGTTGTAAATTATTGACCTTTTGAGTTGCCCAGCTTTGCTGTGAATGCTTTCAAGTCATCTCCATCTTCGGATGAGTCAGCACTTTCGATTCCATTTTCCTCTTCATTTTCTCCGGCTTCTTGTGCCACTTTGATTCGTTGTCGCGGCGTTAATAGCATGGAAAATTCGCCAACAGATTTTTCTGTTGATTCGATTTCTTCTTCTTCTTCTTCTTCTTCTATAACGAAATCGTCGTCGTCTTCCTCGTCGATCTCACTCGAATCCATGTCCAAATCTTTTCGTGAAGACACTTTGCCACGATATTTTGCATCGACATCTTGCAACAATTTCACATTTTTCTTCCGAATATCACTGAGATTTGACGCTGGCTCGTTTGTATCAAACTCCCCATCAATATCATAGTCAATAGCACGGGCCACTGTTTCGTCTTCAGAATCGACTTCTGGGTCCAATAAACGCCGTGGTGCAATCAACTCGGCAATTTTATCCGACAAAATTGGCTTTTGCTTCTTTTTCGACATTTTTAATTCAACGAAAACTACAGAAAACCGATAGAAATTTCAACAAAACGTGATAATTGTGCGATTGATACACACAAAACATACACGTGCAAAGATGACAGCAGAAATGTCACATATGACAGCAAACCCATTCACAATGGAAGCCCATTGCGTTTGACATGTGTCAAAGTCACAGAGCGTTTGCATTGTGAACAACGACACATGCCTCTTGACAGGCAGCGTAGCTAGAGTTTTTTTTTTCTGCGTCATATTTATTTACTCGAATAGAAAAAAAAATCTCCTCCAGAAAAGGCTGTGAATCCGAGAAATCGGATTTAAAATCGATTTTTTTTTACCCATCGACCAATATTAGTTTTTAAGCATTGGGTGTGAAAAATATGAGCGAAAACTCGAAAAGAGAAAAATCAATAATAAATTCGAATCAGTGAGTATATACTTCCTGTTCACCTTTAGAATTTATTTTGGAAAAAATAACACGTTCGCATTCTATTCTGGTTCTGGCTCATTGCAGAGGTTCTTCAGAGTTAAATATGCCGATCCAAATGGGAAGTAATAATCCACTGTCAAACAGTCTGGCATCGAATGGAAAGCGAAAAAGTGCATTTTCATTGTACAAACCGACCGCAACGGTTTTGACCAACTTACAGCGTGGCAACACGGAAGCCAGCATACAACAAGAGGTATCATTGGGTTTCCATGAACGAGCTGGGCAAGGTGAAATTACCGAGCTGCAAGCACGACAACAGCCGAACATCGATGAAACGGATAAAAACCAGTTGACGCCGTTGCATTGGGCCTGCTTCTATGGCCAGATGAGCTCCGTGAAAATTCTCATAAATTGCGGAGCAAATGTCTCGAAATTAGCACCAGATCATGTGACACCTTTACTATTGGCAGCTGCAGGTGGTCATCATGAAATTGTCAAGTTACTATTGCAAAATGGAGCCAATCCGGATCATACGGATATTGTAAGTGGAAAAAAAGTCGCAAAATTCTTAAATTTTATGCCAATTTCAATTGAATTGTCATTTTTTTTTTGTTCAGATTGGTAACACTGCCCTCATGTTCGCTGCTGCCGGAAATCATCCACACACGTGCCATGAACTGCTTAACTACAAACCAAATCTATTCCTAACCAACGAATACGATGACACCGCCTACAGCCTAGCTGTACAGAACAATGCGAGCCTAGCTCAAGCCGTTATCGAAAATCACGTTGTCTCACTACTTACCTCTTAATTTATAAGCACAAATTGTTTTATCCTCTTCTATGTTTAACATAGATACCCTATATATATACTAAATGTAAAAGATTAATTTGTTTTTGTCAAATCAACTTTGTAAAAGTTATGACCAGTGAAATGTTTTGTACGTGTTCAACAAATGATGTGTAAAAAATTATATATATGAACGTCTTCTTATCAACAACATCACCATAAATAAGATTTATTTCGTTTTGAATACGTTATTTATGTCGCTTCTTATTCATTTGAAATGTAACACGTCAATGACAGTCGATAAGATTAATCACTCTAAAGAACTTGTTTGCATTTTTTTCTACTCGCAAAATCACCTTCTCTTGGGGAACTTTCAATTTTTGCCGCACATTATTGCTTGTATCATATCCAAGCGAATGGATCTTGGACAATCTCAATATTTTGTATAGTAAGTTTAGTAACTTAGTTTATTTATTTTTGTAGTTGATACTTGGTGGACTAATTCGATCAATAATGGAGAAAGCAATACGAGCGTTTCAATTTCTGTTCAATATATTGAACCATATTTGCATAGTTGTTGTGACTATATACGTGACATGGCACTGCTTTCTGATGAATCTATCGGACAAATTCATTGTACAGTACGATATGCACGTTTGGCTCTGTACACTTGGTGTAAGTGTGATTATAAAATCAATTGAACCCAAAAAATCATTGAAAAAATCTAAATTTTCGTTTGATTTAGTATCAACTCATGATGGCCGAAGCGATTTTGACGCTGTACTCAAGCAATTGCTGGTCATTCTTCTATGCACCAAAAACAAAGCGTACATTGCATTGGCTCATCCAGGTGATTGGTTCCTTGATGGCAATTGTCGGCACCACCGTTTTTTATTCAACACGACAATTTCACTTCCAAACTACTCACTCCATCACCGGTCTCATTTCGCTGATATTCGCTGTCGTTGGCTGTATTAATGGAATCGCAGCAATTAATACGCAAAAAGTTTATAAAAAATACCGCATCCGACCCGTAGTCTCGAAAATGTTCCACAAATTCATTGGCATTGCATCATTTGTCTTAGGTGAGATTTCGCATACGTAGTTAATTTGATTGAAATTTGAAAATATTCGTCGTTCCGAGTTTGACTTCAGCTTCCATAACAGCTGATAACACGCGAATCGATTCAATTAATTCCTTTTCATTCACTGCAACCGGAGCCTTGCTTGGTAATGCCTCTGTTTGAGTCTTGCGGGGGAAATTTTGGAGATAAATGTCAATGTTAAGCTCAAATTGAAGATAAAATCAAAGTCGAGTTCATTTAAAAATATCGAAACGTGTGCTTACCGAATTATGCTTGCATTCTTGCGTATTGGTTGATTTGTGCTCGGTTTTATTGATCGGATCGGTTTGAGTTGGAATCGGTATCGCTTTGTCATACACTCTGTGAATGAACAAAATTGTGAGAATATTGTAATTTCAAATGATGACCACACAATTTGTCAAAAACCATTCTCTTTGGATTTTGTTTCAAAAAGTGAAATTCGAAAATTTTGAACCAAAATTGATTAACCTTTCTAAGCTCCAAGTCGATTCGAATTCCACCACTTCATTTTCACATTCAGAAAAAGAAAACTCTGGCAAATCTTCAATTGTATTTTTTTCACTCATTGCAATAATTTTATTTTTCAAATTTGTCTTTTTACTTCACTTTAAATGCGTTTCCTTCACTTCTGTTGTTTATTTCAAATAGTTCATTTAAAAGTTGCATTGACGTTTCATTGACAAAATTGTGTTGTTACATAAAGCGTTGCTGGGCAACATGGATTTGATTAACGTGTATTGTATTTGTGTATTTTTCCAATTTACAGGAATGATGAGCCTGTTCTATGGCTGAAATACCGTTACTTCAGGGCTGACCGCGAACTACCAGATACTAAAATCGATTCCTTACCATGGCTGAAGGGTTCGGTGATTTTCACAACGATTCTCTCGCTGATTGGCCCATTCATAGCATTCTATGGACAAACTAGAGCAACATTTGTAATTTAATATTTGAAAAGGTCAAAAATTGTATCTTTGCACGAGTTCGAATAAATTAATTAATTTATGGATTTTCACAAAAAAAATTTCGACTGTTCACTTTGAAATTTCCATACATTGTAAAATTCGGTGAGTGCCACTAAAAAAATATCCAAACTCATCTAGTGCGTGAGACGCACGCGGATGAGATGAAACAAAGCGAAAGGAAAGCGCACAACTAGAACATAGAGTCAATGGGTACTACGTGTTTGTGTCCGTATTCTAACGACGGAGTGACGAAATGTATCCGCGCTATATCGTTCGTTTGTATGGAGTTGCCCGCTTCTCTTTCGCTTTGTTTCTCCTCATCCGCGTGCGTCTCACTCACTAAATATTACAATGTATGGAAATTTATGACCAAAGTATAATAATCGATGGATATTCAGCATGAATAGTTTGTATGTGGAAATGATGACATAAAAATTGGATATGATAAAAGGTTTTGCTTGAAATTTCGTATTCTCCGAGAGAAATTGATGTCATTGTCCTTCAGTCATTGATCTTGAAATGAAACAATGAAATAAATTGGAATAAAGCCGATTCAAAGTAATCAGTACAATTCAGCGCCGCATTGCTGTCAACGGAAACATTCTCTATTGAGCTCCATACAATGTATGCTACCTATTATGTTTTGAATTATTAACAGCAGTTACATCAAACACATCATGAAAGAAAAATCTACCAAGGCTTAATCTAGGTTTAATTAAAGTCTATTTTTAATTGATTTTGAAAATTGCAAAAATTGAAATTCTTCTTTATCGTTGGTATTTATTTTTGGCCTTTCATCACAAGCGGTGACGTAAATATATGAAAGTCAATTACAATCAAAATATACAAGATTCACGAATGAATCCGTTTTTATCTTCGTAATCAACAGTGTTCAATTCAAAGCATACATATTTTACACAAAGCAGCATTTTTTCCGAATTGTGAAAGGCAATTGTCTTTTAATTTTAACGTTAGTTTGGTCCACGATAAATGCCAGCAAATAAAATTTCGTCAAATTGTTCATCATGAATAACGAATAAAAATGGGTGATCACAATTAAATTCGACAGGAGTAAGTGGACGATAGGCCATGCTGCATGGATAAGAAATCATAGCGGTAGCTGCAGCAGCTGTTGAACCTGATTCATCAACTTCAATTTTAGCCTTGTGAAACATTTTTACTTCATACCCCTCCGATAGTGTAGATTCAAAGAAGCCACTGAAATTTGCAGTTTTGTCAGAAAAACTTTGAATGCCCATACGTTGCACTGCCTATTGAAATCAAAATGCGATGAAAACAAAGTAGATGGTCACTAAACCATGGGAAAAATTCAATGAAAATCAGTAGAATTGTCTTTTTTAAGATACCTGTTCCAGTTTAGATGTTTGTTCAAACGAAAACTTTGGAAATGAAACGGAAACCCTAGTTTCCCAAGTTTCAACAGTACCATTGAACACATCGTCCAAAATGGTCGGGGTTAACTCTTCCAACAGCTCATCAATCGCTGTTCTGCTGTTATCTGGCAAGAAGATGTACATTGAAAAATTTTCACCTTTGTATGGCATTCTCAAGACTGCTGTGTCCAAATGTTCGATAAAGCCTGAAGTAAAGTAAATGCAATTATTATTTTTATTGATTGAACACCAATTTTACATTTGAATTGTATGTTTACCATATTTAAAGTGCCCCAATCGATGCATCATATCCACATAAGTCTCTTCTACACCATGCTTATAGAATTTTGCTCTATAAGTGTTTGATTTTTTGAATTCTGACACCTAAAAATTAACGCATCCCAATTAAAATTCACTTTTTCTCATACAAAGAACACTTTGAATCACATACCCAATCTCCTTTGAAATACACAGCATTGATGATAGCAACCTGTATGTTCATTGTATCTGCATCCAATTGAAGAATATCTTTGATATTATTCTTTGTGATATTCTCAACAAATTGGTTAATGTGATCAACTGATTGAGCTGGTTCAGTAAAGAAATTGAGTCGCTCAATGTTTTCGTTCAGTAGATTTTTCGCCGAATCTCTGCAAGTAAAAAAATGGTTCTTAAAATTGTAAGAAGAAAACCCGTCAACGCGAGTAATGGAATTCCATTTGAATAATTTTGTTAAACACAAATCACGGTTGATTTTAATTCTGCGACAATCTTTTTTCCACTTTCAATTGTGGTGAAGAAAATGAGATAAATTGTGTGACTTACTTGATGTTGACTCTGTCCGAAAAGTATAATTTATCAACTGAAATGAATTCAACGGATGCATTTTGGTATGGTTTGGCCTGTGCGTCTTTCTCCAATTTATATGCATTTTCAATGTCCGTTTTGTTTTTGGCCCATTTCATCAATCCTAATACATTTTCGAGCTCTTTCTCTGTCTTACCACCAGCACCAAAATAAGTTAATAACAGAGCTTGGTATACACTTTTGGGTGAATAAAAAACATTTTCATTCGGCTTGTTCTTTTGTAAGAGATTCAACATTGAAATTGCAAATTCCAGTTTTGGATAATATGGTTTGGCTGGACGTTCCTCAGCCAACGACCTTAACCATAAAGCTGATAGTATTGAAACCACTGCCAACACCGATATTATTATACAAATCAGCGATGATTTTGTCTTATATATCTCCATTTTTAATTTTGGCACCTATTTTATTTTTGGTTCAATCTCTGAACTTTCTAATCTGTAATATCTGTCTTCGTTCACTGCAGTGACACAACTGAGGACTAAACTACAACTCACCTCTCTTGTTTACTCAAACAAATTCAGTGCCTTACTTATCCTGTAAATCGTAAATGTAATTTTTTCTTCAAATATTTTACCTGCTGCTTATGGACATTAGAAAAGGTTGCTATTCCTCGGACCTTTTTCGGAAGTTCTATTTCTTCCTTGAAAACACCTATTTATGCGCATGCAAAAAAGAACTAGAACAATAGAAAATGAGAGAAACAAGAAAAAGGAAAAATAGAAAAATAAATAAAAAATAGAGCGAAATATTAAGTACTACCACAGTGGCAGCATATGAGTTCTGTTGCACCCGAGAAACTTATTCTGTGAGTTATGCCTTATGTAGTCGCAGATTCAATAGGAAGAAAATAAAAATAAAGAAACATATTTCCTAGGGGTTTCACGCAACTTAAAATTCATCTAAAATTTCAATATATCTCTCTTTTCTCTAAAATTCTCTGGGATTCACCAAAATCCGTATTATTTCGAAATATTTCAACATTCACCTTGAAAATTATGTTCTGGAAGTGGGTTTTGGTGGATCCTCAGGATCGTTCAAAACTGCTCCCGGTTCTGGAAGTGGGTTTTGGTGGATCTTCAGGATGGATCAGACTGGGTTTGACAATGCCCTGGTCCATCCTGAGGTTCAACTTCCAGAACCAGGAGCGGTTTTAAACAATCCTGAGGATCCACCAAAACCCACTTCCAGAATTTTTAGATTCAAAAAATTCTAAAAAATTCGAGTTTATGAATAAAAAGAAGCAATATCTATAATTTACACATAAAATGGTTATATTTCCAGCTATTTAGTAAAATCTTCGGCCTTCGAGTTTGCGTGAAACCCCCAGCATATTTCCTTTCATTTTACAATAACATTCCTTTATTGCCGTACACATTTCAACATTGTTTTTATTTTGAACTAGCTGAAAACGTTCTCCCAGTATTTGGCAAAATTCAAAATCTAAACCAAATTGCACTTTTCGACAGATTCTCTCAAATGATGCGCCAAATTGATTTTGATGGTTTACTATTTAGATGTTTCGGCAAATCCCTTGGTTAAAAAATCGATTGACCTAAGCAGCAATCCGTATTATAAATTCCCAAATGCGATGAATTTCTCGTTAGATAATTGTGACAATCGACTTGTTCGAACGTTAAGCTGAAGCATATTTCAAGTTCATGCAAATATTGGTGTTCACTCGGATGGTTTTTCTCGCTGGCACAGCTAATCGCAGCATTGACTGATTAAGAGCACTTTTAAAAGCGTTATGAATGTTCGTGAAGTTGTATCGTGCTCCCGGGTGGATATTCGAATTCGAAATAAGTTCACTTATTGAATATCGCTGTGACCAATCTAAGGCCTGACTAGAATATTTCACTTCAGTATTTGGTGAGTCATGAGTGTGCGCGCATGTACCATGCTTTTGCCATTCATATTTCCAAAATGCATCGTGTTGAAAACCTGCCAAGAAATAATAGAATAAAGAAGAATGATTCGAATTGAAACGTAAACGTTATAACATTCTAGTTATTTCATACATTTTTGCATTTTACTCATTTTTTCCTAGCATTTATGAAGTAAAGTTTGAGCGATATTTTTGCTCACGATTTTGAATAAAATTGGGCTATTTAACACAGCTGGTTCGATAATAGTTTCATTTATTAAATGATTTGCAAAGTAATAAGATGGATCTATAACGCAAATTTAGAATCGAAAAAAAACCAACAAAATGCCAACTTTAAGTGCTTGGTAAAGGATACAAACCTACTTCAATATACTGAATCATTGCATTGTTTCAATTGTGGCGGTTTATATGACGTTTTCCTGCTATGGTGTCGGCAATCCGTTAATTTCCTGGCACGTTTGGTTGTGTTCAACTGGTGTAAGTGTTGAACTTTTCTCAATTCTAGGTAACATTATAAGACGTTCGATCTGTTGTCTTTTTTCGAATTCTGATCGGCTTCAAGTGGTTTTTTCTAAAAGTTAGGTCGTTCTTATTTTCTTTCAATAACTAGTACAAACTCTTGTTGGTACAAGCGATCTTAGCACTTTTCTCGGAAAATGTCTGGTCAAAACAAGAGACTAGACAAACACATAAAACACTTTATTGGATATTGCAAGGTTTGGGATCGTCAGCTGCAGGAATGACCATTGAATTTATTAACAAGTAGCAAAACTCAAGAAATCATTTTGTGCGCACTCATGGAATCCTTGGCTTGACAGCCTTTATCCTTACGTTACGCGGTGTTTTCAATGGAGTCTCAACACTTTGGTCAGCTGAACTGAGAACGTATCCAAAGCCAAAGTATTCGAAACTAGCACACCATTTAACTGGAATCGCCGCTTTTGTACTAGGTAACCAATTCTTACTGTGAATCAAGTCGAAAATAAAAAAGAAATTCAATTGTTGATTGAAGTGAAAACTTCTGTGATTATTTTGTGAAAATGTAAACCTAAAATACTTTTGTAGGAATGGTTACGCTTTATTTTGGCTATGATCAAGGGCTCATGAAGGAAAATTCACGTGAAGACATTCGAATGTGGTTGCAAGCCGCATGTATCATTACAATCCTTTTGACGTTGTTCGGTGCACTACGCTCAACAGTCAAATCCACTCGTGCTGTCTTCAGTTGAACTCCAAACAAAGTGACAATTCATACTACAGATGATTTAGATCATTTGATTGAGTTTATTTAATTGTAAAATGTCAATATATTAAAAATTTAATCAGTGGAAAACTCATTTGGATTTTACGATAAGCTTGGTTAATCACAGCGTCTCTTTGGGCTTTGAATTTTTATTTTCGGAACGAAACGTGTTCAACAAACAGAATAATCTATCTGTGGGGAATTTCGTTTCATTCGTAATTGTCATCACAATTGGATTTGTGTACAGTACATATGTACCTTCTCCAACTCAGCTGATTCAAGGCGTAATCAAGGGGAACGATACGGTGCGCCCAATCAATGACTGATAAAATGTACGTGACTATTGCAACGATACGATAGATAGTCGGGCGTGAATGATTTACAATCGATGTGACAATGTATTGAAGTAGTCTACGTATATATATTATGTCAAAACAAATGAGCGCGAAAACGAAAACCAGTTTGCAAATAAACTCGTAGGTCGCGATCAGTAGCATGCGACTTTTCTGCGAAACGAATAGCGCAAATGATAACACAATTCATACTTGTGTAGTATTTGCACGCTTCAACACGCTTCTACAGAAACATATAAAATAGAAGATAGAATATTAACAAAAACAAATCCACGCACAGTAAGTTCAACACTTTACATTCAAAATTTCTGGAAAAAAAGTTTCATTGTAGTCGATAAGCTTGTTTCATATCGTCACGAAATCGTCTGATACTCTCCAAGTATTGCATATCCAATGTGTTTATATCTATATATGTATTACACACACTTATCTATAGACAATTTGTTTCAATCCATTTTTTCTTGGAATTTTTTTAAAGCATTTTTTATTGTTGCAAAGTTATTACACAATTTGTTTTCGAGCCGTACTTCCCCAGACGTCAGACACATGAATATTGAATCAGTTTCACGACGTCGAGTCAAACGGTCGCACAATTCTCGAAGTATATAAATTTTATTCACTTTATTTGTTTCACTCATAGAGCAAACTATAATCAATTGTGAAGAAAATAAAAACTCACGTGAAGTTTTCGGAATTTTTGTTGACGATTTTGATGTGAATTG
Source organism: Sitodiplosis mosellana (assembly GCF_009176505.1). NCBI lineage: Eukaryota > Metazoa > Arthropoda > Insecta > Diptera > Cecidomyiidae > Sitodiplosis > Sitodiplosis mosellana. The sequence continues at coordinate 137,166 of NW_022595253.1, read as the reverse complement.
AGATATTAGTTATCTCCGCATTAGTTTTATTGACAGTTGAACAAAATAATCATAATGAAAAATTCTACAGATTTAGAATCGAAACCACCCAACAAAATGGCAATACAAAGTGTTTGGCAGAAGATACAAACCTACTTCAATGTGCTAAATCATTGCATGATTTCAATTGTAGCGGTTTATATGACATTTTTCTGCTATAACGTCGGAAATAGGCTTATTACATGGCATGTTTGGCTGTGTTCAATTGGGGTGAGTGTTGCAATCGAAAATATTCTCCTTGAAAGTCGTTTAATTCCCATTTTTTTTTTTTTTCAAATTCTAGTACCAATTGTTGATGACCCAATCAATTTTGGTGTTTTATTCGGAAAATGCTTGGTCGAAGCAACATACGAGAAAAACGCATAAGACACTTCATTGGATATTGCAAGGCTTGGGATCATCAGCTGCGATTGCAGGAATGATTGTTGAATTTATCAACAGATGGCAAGACTCAAAGAATCATTTCATCAGCACTCACTCGATTATTGGCTTGACAGCGTTTATACTCACGATACTTGGCATGTTGAATGGAGTCTCAGCACTTTGGGCAGCTGAGCTTCGAACGTATGTGAAGCCAGTTTATCTGAAATTCGCACATAATTTGAATGGAATCGCCGCTTTTGTATTAGGTAATCAATTCTTACTGCAAATCAGTTGATATAAAAAAGATTTCATTTTTTCCTTTTCATTGAAGAGAATACTTTTGAAATCGTTTTGCTAAAATGTTAAATTAAAAACACTTTTTTTAGGAATGGTTGCGCTTTATTTCGGCTATGACAAAGGGTTTATGGAGAAAAATTCACGTGAAGACATTCGAATGTGGCTGCAAGCGTTGGCGATCATTACGATCATTTTGTCATTGATCGGTGCTCTACGATCAACACTCAAATTCACTCGCGCTGTCTTCTTCAACTGATCTCCCCGATATTTACTCTTAAACACCAAACTGTATTGAATTTAGTAGCATTTAGGTTCAATCATGATTAGACTTTTTTTTCTTTCAAATCAATCTAGAATGTATGTAATTATTTTTATTGACATACTAATACGTAAACATTTTTTATTCAAATATACAAACAATGATGTTAAATAATAATTAATTATGTGACAATTTTAATCACCAATAGATTATATATTGCAATTTCAGCCACTGGGTAAACTGATTTGAACTTTATTGATAAGCTGAGCTCGCAAACGCATCGCTCTGAGCGCTGAATTTCTATACGAAATGTGTTTAACAATCAAAACAATCAATTTTCAATGAATTCCGTTTATCAAATGCATCAATTCACAGCAGTTTTACTATCGGAAACTATTGTCGGCTTGAAATGCTGAGAAACAATTATAATGCAACGACGCGGTTATAATTCAGTGAAATTTGATATGTAATAAAATCTTCATGTTTGACATGTAAGCTGATTTATATTTAGTTTGTTTTTGACGAAATTTGTGTTAAGAGTTTGAATACGCATGACATTGCGACTCATAAGACGATTGCGTCTGCATTAATGGGCAGTGTCATGCGCACAGGAAACGGTTTACTGAGTACATACACTCTGCGACTATATACTGAGCTCGCAAACGCATCGCTCTGAGCGCTGCATTTCTATACGGAATGTGTTTAAGCGAGTGCATCTCAGTTTTAATCAAGATCAGTTCGTGGTCGAGTCGTTCGTTTGTGTGAATTACAATTTGATTGAAAACAATTTATCTGAAACAAATCAAAAAGTATCTGAATTAAAAAGTCCAGAATGAAAATTCAAATGGAAATTGAGTCGAATGAAGTTGAAAATAGACCAACCCGAAACGCGTGGCAAGTGGTTCAAACTTGTTTTAATGTATTAAATCATATTATGGCTTGTATTGTGGCCATTTACATGAGTGTCATGTGTACCAATGCTGGAAACAAAGCAGTTACCTGGCATGTATGGCTCTGCACGATCGGAGTAAGTAGTTTATATCTAAAAATCCGAAATATTTTGACTTTACTGGGCAAGAATAGCGAAGTCTGGTGAATTTTATCCAATTTTTTTTTCTTCGAAGAATTACTATAAACTGAATGAATTATTTCGGACATAACAAATTATTTTGTGTATTTGAAACAAATGTAGTACCAATTGTTGATGACACAAGCGATTTTGGTATTTTATTCGGAAAATGTGTGGTCGAAGCAGTGCACTAGACAATCGAAAAAGACCATTCATTGGGTGTTGCAGGCTGTTGGTTCCTCGGTTGCTATTCTTGGAATTTTCATCGAATACATTGGCAGAGAACTAATTGAGAGGGAAACTAAGAAACCAAAACCACATTTTTCCTCCACTCATTCGGTCATTGGATTGATCGCAGCTATTTTTACAATGATTGGCATGTTCAATGGCATTTCAGCACTATGGTCGATTAAACTAAAAAAATACGCTCGACCAGTTTATTTCAAATTGGCACACAATTTAACTGGAACCACTGCTTTCATTTTGGGTAGCTTGATTTTATCATTTCTTTAAATATCATAGTGAATAGATTATTATTGTTCAGAATTGGGAAACTTTTGTTTGAATACTACTGTCATTCACTTTATTTTTGGTACTGATAACTGCTTTTCCTTCCATAGGAATGATTGCTCTTTTCATCGGCTACGACAAAGGTTACATGAAAAAGAACTCAAGCGATGAAATCCGACTGGGGCTTCAAATATTGGCCATCATTACAGTTATTTTGTCATTGATAGGTGCTTGGCGTACAGCTATTAATCATATTCGTAATGTTATGAATTAAAAAGGAACACAATAAATATACAATTAAAAAAAAGTGATCAAAACAAAAAAGTGTTTTTGTTGGTTTCCTTATCCCACTGAATGCTCAATTACCCATGTGAAAATATTTTGACTGAGCAACCAATCGATTATCTTGGGACATAGTCGACTGGCTTAAAGTGATTATTCAGTACAAAAGCAATGATCACAGTAATATGAATCCGTTGCACATGTAGTGTTACTGCAATCACAAGTTGACCGCAGTCAAATACGTGGCAAATTAAGCGAATGGCTGAAATTTAATCGTAGTCGAATATTTTTCATACGAACCATCTGCTCAGTTACCTAAAGTCGCTTATCAGTTGATTTCAGTTACAGTCAGTTAGTCATTGGTTTTCCACACGGGTAAACAAACAATTACGCGGCAATTTCTATAAATTTGAAAGTATATGATATATTGTAAGCTCCTAGGGGGTAGACACTGATTTTAATTTAGCTATTATTGTCTAATTTGTAGATACAAATTTTCCAATTATCATTTTTCTCTAATATTTCTGAAAATCAATTAAAAATGCTAGTCTCTTCTAGTATTCAAGTAAAATGCTCGCCATTTAGTTGTACATTGCCGATACATTGGCTTTTTGTCTCTGTACATTTCTTGCATACAGAGATAATGCGTTAATATATATATAAAAATTATCAAGCGTTTATGATTAGTATCTTTCCTCTAGGCAAGTTCAGTCACTGGGGAAACTGATTTGAATCTTGTCGATAAGCTTGACCAAATAGTAATTACAGCATACCTCACACGTTATCTTCATGTACGGAATGTGATCAGTGAATGCAGATTATTTTTGAAATTCATCATTTTGCAGCAATTTTTGTATAGATTCCAAATTTTTTATGTGTCACTCAACAAAGTTTCTATGGAATTTACAGCCTTATTTCAACTATTCGTTCAATTTTAA
>NW_022595253.1:122023-133009 GCF_009176505.1 Sitodiplosis mosellana | reverse complement strand
GGAAGTGGATCTTCAGGATGGGCCAAGGGCAGTGTCAAACCGGATCTGGTACATCCTGAAGATCCACTTCCAGAACTGGGAGCAGTTCTGGTCGATCCTGAGGATCCACCAAAACCCACTTCCAGAACTTGATGATTATTAAGATTGAATGTTGATAAATTATCAGGATTCGATCTTAATAACTTCAAAACGATATTATTAAGATTCATCCGGTAACTTTATTATTTGAATATACTTAATAACCTGATAAAAAGTTGAAAGCGTTATTAAGATTTATCGGTATTATAATCGGATCTCAATAATCTCTAGAAATTATTAGGATGGTTATTAAGATACGAATATGGCACAGCTATAATTTTATCGATTTTAGCTCTGCCAGAAGGCATTTTGTACTTTACATTTCAGTTCGATTCAAGGTCTGCGAGTGACTGAGTCGTATAACAATTTTGGAAGGAGTGATTTAAATTTTGCAAGTTTTTCAATTGAATAGACGAAAATGAAAATTCAAATGGAAATTGAGTCGAATAAAGTTGAAAAAGTGGCAGCTCAAAGTGACTGGCAAGTGATTGAAACTTATTTCAATGTGTTGAATCATATCATATCTTCAATAGCGGCCGTTTACATGAGTTTCTTGTGTTACAGTACTGGATATAAGCCAATTAGCTATCATTCTTGGCTCTGTACAATTGGAGTAAGTGATTTGTATCGAAAAGCTCAAAATAGCATAGTTTTCTGCTAAAACATAGCGAAGTGTGATGAATTTTTCTCAATTCAACTCTTTTAAAACCAAAAATGTATTTTCTGCTGTTGAAACAAATGTAGTACCAATTGTTGATGACACAAGCGATCTTAGCACTTTATTCGGAAAATGTGTGGTCAAAGCAACACACTAGACAAACGCAAAAGACCATCCATTGGGTGTTACAAGCTGTTGGTTCTTCGACTGCCATTCTTGGAATCATCATCCAATATATTGACCGGAGCCTAAATTCAAAACCACATTTTTCAAGCACACATTCGATCATTGGATTGATCGCAGCCATTTTCACATTGATTGGCATGTTCAATGGCATTTCAGCACTCTGGTCGATTAAACTCAAAAACTACGTTCGACCAGTTTACTCCAAATTGGCGCACAATTTGCATGGCACGGTTGCTTATTCATTAGGTAAATGACTTGATTTTAACTCTATTTATTGTTATCATTAGTTTTTAGCATACGCAAACCTAACACATAATAGATTTTTGTTTAAAATTGCTAATTTGAACATAAAAAAAAGTATTTTAAAACTATTCAGCGATTGACTTTAAATTCCAACATAAATAGTTTCGATAAATTGAAAAATTCCCATTCTTCCATAGGTATGACTGCTCTTTCCTATGGTTACGATCAAGATTACATGCAGGCCTACTCGCGTGAAGATATCCGAATGTGGCTTCAAGTATTGTTGTTCTTTTCATCCAATTTGACATTGATCGGTGCTTCTCGTGCAGCTCTCAATCATTATCGCAATGCCAAAAATTACAAAAAGACACAAAATGAATCTATGGAACCAGTAAAATGAGCACAAATCGAAGGAAGACCAAAAAAAAAAAAAATTTTCCCTAAGAATATGATTATAAAAAAACTCGACTCCTAATAACATAAATAATTTCTATGTAACTAAATCAACATTTTGTCATGAACGTATAGCATTTTGCGCGACTGGTAACATCAAATTAAGAAAAGTATTGAAAGAAATAAAGAAAACTTAAGAAATTATGAACATGTGTACAAACACTTGGAATCGCCAAATTGGAAACCGTGTTAACTTTGGATCAAAATATTTGTTAAGAATCGAATCATCTACACCATTCATTTGGAAAAGTTTCAAAAAATTGACAGTTAACGCAATTTCTACTAATCTATTTGAGTTAACGAGTAGTTTGGCCTTGTGCATATCAGTCTAACTAGTACTATACCCGAAACAGCTATTTTAGTCTAACTCCACGCGAATGCGGATGTTTTTGATAAATATTTGGTTGGTGCAGTAACACAATCAACGAACGTTTTCCGGCATACGCAACACAATCGTAGATCGCATCTTCTTTTTGTTTTATGTTCATCGCGACGAATGACGCAACATTGACGAATGTTGTGCAAATATTGATAAAAATATTTGCTCCAGTGCACAAATTGTATATTATTTAGTCATACTGAAAGTGTTTTATTCTAAAATATGAATATTTTTGCTGACCCAATACACACTCAATTCAATAAAACCATTAATTACACGATAGTTTTTGTCATTGTGGAATTAGATTATATATTGCAAGTTCAGTCACAGGCGAAACTGATTTGAATTTTGTTGATAAGCTTGACCAATTACAGTAGCTCTAAGAACTCCCCGTTATATTTATGTACGGAATTTGATCAGTAAATGCAAATTATCTATTTTCGAAGATCTTCTTTGTTGAAATTCATAATTTTGCAGCACTTTTACTATCTCAATTCGTGAAAATTTAAAATTTCCAATGTGTCACTCATCAAAAGTAGTTCGATCATTAATCGACGATTTTGGAGTCATTTTTGTGGCGTCTCCACTCGCATTTAATTTTCATTGTAGAAGCTTGCTTGTCAAAGTTCAAACATCATTGCAAACATATGGAAGTGAAGGAAATGACGCCAAGCTGCTCGAGGTTATTTTTATGAAATTTACGGCCTTATATCAATAAGTCGTTCAGTTTAAAAATGACATTAATTCCCATGAGATAACCTAACCGGAAGTTAGTTTATCAATTTCAGCTCTGTCAATTCTTGAAGACGATTCACATTTCACATCTCAATTTGATTCGAGATCTGCTTGTGGCTGAATCGTTTAAGAATTTCGCGTGGAGTGATAATTTCATTATATTTCGATTTAAATATTGAAAGTCTTTTAGTTGAATAGTCAAAAAATGGAAATTGAGTCGAATAAAGTTGAAAAAGTGTTAGCTCGAAGTGCTTAGCAGATGATTCAAACTTATTTCAATGTGTTAAATCATGTTATGGCTTCCATTGCTGCCGTTTACATGAGTTTCTTGTGTTACAGTACTGGGAATAAGCCAATTAGTTATCACACTTGGCTCTGTACAATTGGAGTAAGTGATTTTTACGAAGACCCCAGAATATCATAGTTTTTCACAAAATTTATGATTTTAAAAATAAAAATGTATTTTCTGCTGTTGAAACAAATGTAGTACCAATTGTTGATGACACAAGCGATCCTAGCACTTTATTCGGAAAATGTGTGGTCGAAGCAACACACTAGGCAAACGCAAAAGACCATTCATTGGGTTCTGCAAGCTGTTGGTTCTTCGGCTGCCATTATTGGAATTGTCATCGAGTACATTGGTCGAAGCCTGAATTCAAAACCACATTTTTCAAGCACACATTCGGTCATTGGACTGATCGCAGCTATTTTTAACTTGATTGGCATGTTCAATGGCATCTCAGCACTCTAGTCGATTAAACTAAAAAATTACGCTCGACCGATTTACTTCAAATTGACGCACAATTTGCATGGCATCGTTGCTTTTCTATTGGGTAAACGATTTGATTTTAACTCTTTTCATTTTCATTGCTAACTTAAATTTAAAAAAAAACATTTCAAGACTATTCGACCTGGTGATCAACTTTAAATTCAAATATAAACAATTTCGATAGATTATAAAACTCTCGTTCTTTCATAGGGATGACTGCTCTTTACTTCGGTTACGATAAATGTTACATGCAGGCCTACTCGCGTGAAGATATCCGAATATGGCTTCAAGTAGTGGCGATCTTTTTCATCAGTTTAACATTGATTGGTGCTTCTCGTGCAGCTCTCAATCATATTCGCAGTGCCAAGAATTAAAAACGCATAAAATGAATCTCCAAACACAAATAAATTTACCTTTTAATAAAAACTAATGTTTATTTTTAAAAAAAAGTTATTAAATCAAATCAAAACAATTTTAGTTGGTGCGGAAATTTTAGAGTTTACGTATTGCAGGATTTGTTGTTTTACTTAAAAGTGTTCCTATTTCAATGGCTTAAAAATAAAATGAAGAATGAATGAATGAATGGGACCAGTAAAATGTGCACAAATCGAAGGGAGACCTGAAAAAAAAATAATTTTTCTCTTGAGAATATGATTATAGTGTGGATTTCATGGCCAACTTTCAATAACTATCATTTTATCCTTACCATTTATTTGCTAGTCCAATTAGAAACGGTAACTTGATGAAATTGAATCCCTTAAAAAAAGCTTAAGTTCGATTGGATGGCTTAAGAATTATGAAATTACTAAAACTAAATGCTGTGGTGAAAACGGTAAAAGTTAAGAATTGCATCATAGAATTAGTCTAGAAAATTGAATACGAAAGGAAATCACGACAGTCATTCTTGTTAAATGTTAGTTTCTTTCTTCAATGACAACCGAATACATTTTTTTTCTTCTCTCAATGCTTATAATATTGAATCGGGACATAATTTGGAAATCATACGAAATTCATTCTTTCACCCATTGGAACTAATTTTCTCTTAAGCTCTAATGAAATAAATTAATTTTCCTCCAAATCGAAGTGAAAATCGCTTCAGTAACCTAGCAAAATGGCTTCCTTGCAGGAGGCACAACAGTTTTCGATATAGAAGTCATACGTGCACAATTTTGCTCTCACCACTGTTTGGCAGTTTTTGTATACATCAACACATTCTGAAAAATAAAGAGAATAAATTGTTTAATACTCGTCTATTTTCACTAAATTTAGGAATTTTCTTGAATAAATTAAATTTTATGCGAGAATTTGCAAGAAAAACAAAAAAATTCACTCATTAAACTTACTTGGTGTGCTGTCATTTTGAATGAGTCGAACTTTAGGTTCAACATGTTTCTTCGTTGGCACAACAACAACTGGTTTAATGGCCTCAGTCGTTTCCTCGGAATCAGACGAATCGGCATCACATTCATGTGTGTTACAACTTCTGAATGCTTGTGGTCGTTCCGAATACCGGCATTTATCCGACTCCTTCAATAATGAATCTTTCACGTCCGGTTCGAAACATTTCACCACCCGGCGTTGTGTACCAGATCCACAGCTTCGTGAACACTGAAAAAGGATTACCATTCAATTGATTATTAATTTAAATTCATCACTTTAACGTTTCATTGTAATAATAGCTAGTTCGATTTTGTCATAATATAGATCATGTCCTATAATACCTCTGTCCATTCCGAAGAATGCCACTTGGGTCTGCAGTAAGAAACGTCTTTCAATTCGCACTTTTCAATTGTAATGGGTTTCGTCGTATTTTCCACATTATTCGAGTCTAAGCACAAAGAATCGCCCACAATTTGATCGTCTTTGATGCAAAGAACCGAGCGAGATCGCATCAAATTGAAACAATCACCAAAGCAATTGCTCCACGGGCCAATGAACCAATCTCCGACGTTGCATCGCGTGGTTTCCATGCATGATCTGGTTGTGTCTGGTGTCAAACGAATGTCACAACGATCGTTTTTCGCTGAACGATCACAGAATATCGAACGGTATTGTGTTCCTTCGCCACATTTCGTTGAACACTATGATGGGAAATTACCATTGCATTTTCATTAAATATATATATTTCTATTTAATAAATAACTTATCTTTTTTTTTTTGGCAAAGAAAAATTGATTAAAACCAAATTATTCAAAAATTGAGCAAAAAATCAAAATACCTGTTCACTCCAATCGGAAGCAATCCAAATGCCTGGTTTGCGACTTTCCAAAACATGAGCTCGTTTGCCAATAGTTGAGTTGCCGATCAATGTGATTGGTTGCGAATGGTGATGATGGTGATTTTTGTCTTTGCCTTTGTGCGAATGATGACGATAGTAATCCACTTGTTGTTTCGGGCAATTACATTCTTGGTGAGCGTCTGGTTTCTGTTCCAAGCATACGACTTCGTTCACATGAATCACAATGCCTGAACTCAACTCCTGTACACATTCTATATCTCTGGTTTGATAGTCACGTTCATTGGGCAGTCCACAGTTACAAGCACTCCATTCATCGACTTTCCAATAGGCTGGACATGGCTGTTTGTTACAACGCAGGATTTCCTCATTTAAAACTGGCTTCGTTTGATGGGCACATCGTTTGTGATTGTAGAATTTCTGTGAATTTCCCTCACGAACGCAACGAATTATCGGCGTTAAACTTCCACCACCGCATGTTTTACTGCATGTCGAGAAGCTAACTACTTTCCACGTATATTGGCTGTGCTTTTTCTTTCGTTTCTCTGATTCAGCTTCCGGTGGCATATCTGCTTCCATTTCAACACTGCGCACTGTTTCATCGACAGATGAAGCAGAAGATGATGACGGTGGATTGACGGGTATCAAGTATTCGTATTTAATTCCGGGATTTTTGCTTTGACTTAGAACCTAATCAGAAATACAATGATTATTAGAGAAGCGTTGAAGCTCATTCTTTTCGCAAGAAAGCCAGCAATATTTCTAGGTTTTTCTTGCCAATCTATGAAATAGTTCTCCATACGAATGGATTCGAATCAATTCAGAGACTGATTGTATTCGTATGAAGAAGGAAAATAATTTTTGTATAAAAAGATAGAAAAAATAGAAAAAAAAATCCCTTTACCATCAAGTGAACCGCTTCTCGAATTGGTCCAGTGGCCGTGATCCATTCAGTGACACCCTCAGCATTTTCGTCGCTCGCTTCAACGGCATCATCGATGCGGCGGTAGTCAAAAACGGCACCAGCTGCTCTGTACACACCGCTATCCGAAATGATATTGTCTCCATTGATGATAAACGAATGATCGCGCTTCAATACTGCAAACGCAAGAGTAAACGAGTGAAATTCATGAATAAAGGCGTTTTATTGGTCAAATTTTATGGCTTTACGCAGTAGTTGAACGGGACAGTCACTTAATTAACTGAAAAATATTCTGTCAACACAATTAGCCTATATATAAAGGTGATAAAGCTATCATAATTTTGTTTCGTTTTTTTTTTTCAGTCATAAAATACTTTGTAATAAAACGAGTATAAATGCACTATAAATAGTCTGATTAAAAGCACTGTGTGACATGACAGTAAGTGTGTGAAAACAGTTGCTCGTTTCGAAAATTAATTTCAACCACATCAAGTGGACACATCGAAACATGCATCACAGTTTGTATCAGTCTTTCTCAGCCAAGCTCAATCATCATTACTCTTCCGTTTTCTACATCTTTATCGCAGCACATTTTGATCATGGCCAAGATTCGTCGCTATAAAAACCATTGACTGTTTTCCGTAAATCACACTCATCTCTGACTGATTTGAATGAATATTGGATAAAATTCAGACGTTGAGCTGGATCGAAGCTATATAATGAGGAGATTTATATGCACACAAATTGAAACTAAACAACCGTCCCGAGGTGATATATGAGTGTATTATGGAAATTGAACACGATAAAATAATGTAAAACGTATTGCAGTTCCGAACCGTGCCAAAAACGAAAATTTCAAGATTTAGCGAGAAGATTTGTAAGGTTGGCCGATTATATGAACGACTCTATCGATTTCGGTTGACGGTTTGAATGATTTGCTAAAGACTGCCAATTAAATTTGAAAAATGAACACACATTTCTTCCTATCAAAACTCATTTTTTTAATCTTTTTTTTTTATTCTTTTTCGAGTTTTTTGCCTCATTTTTCTTTCTACCTTCTTCTTCCAACCTTTTCTCTTCCAATCCATTCTACTCCAATTAAAAACCATATTTTCTCACGTACCCAAATAGTTGTCGCTGTTTTTAAGCTCAAGTATGGAGATATTGGAAGCTCCAGCTGGTATGGTGGCAATGTTGTAGTATCCGATTGGCAGTGGATTTTCGGTAAATATTTTGCTCACTTGATTGCATACAGTGCTTCCGCATCGAACGGCTCCATTGTTCATGAACGCACCTGTCAATATTCCACTGTTGTGAATGGCCTATTCAAACGCAAACACACCGAATTTGATAAAAAAATCACAAAAGCTGTTTATTTGAACAAAGAGACAAAAAATGAATATGGTGTAACTTGTCTTGTGAAACTCACCAGGCAGACGAATATAACGGTAAATAAACGCATTTTCGCTGTTTATTTGTTTAGGACTGGAAATAAGCGAGTATCATTTGCTTATGTCAGATAGTTGATAAATTATCGTTGAACTTCTGATTTTGGATGTGATAACGTATTGCTTTATTCGGGTTTTTTTTTAGTTCATAATAAAAGAAAAACAAATGTCAACAATTGCGAGAGTAAAGCCAAGTATCGGCGATAATTAGCACATTTGGAATTTTTCGCCCTTATCAAGTGCGGCAAATATTTTTCAACTCTCAACAATCTTCGAGAAAATCGGCTCTCATCAAACGGAATTTTCCGCGATTCATCTTTGAAAACCACTTGAAACGATCGGACAGCATTCGATGCATCAAAACACTCCAATCGTATTTCGACAGTGGGGTTTTTAAAATTAGATTTTCTCAATTGGATGCATTTGATGGATTGCAACACCATCAAGTGAACGAAGAAATGCGTGGAACACTCATTTTCGTTCTGTATGGAAAATCTTATCTTTTGAGCTAATGGGCGAAATTTCGGAACTAAAATCGCCGCTTTGATATATGATGTTTTTGTTTTGAATTCGATTTGAAACTCAATAAAATACTCCCAATTCGGAGAAAAAGATTTCACATGACTCTGAACAGTTTAGAAAATAAGATAAAAACTTGTGAGTTCCAAGCAAGAAGAGAAAAACTGTTGAAAATCCCATTTCAGCAAAGTTATTTCGAGTATTCCATTTTTTTTTTCTACCAAATTATCCGAAACTAAAACAACGAAGATAACTCATTGAAATCGACATGTATCCATTGAATTGCTTTCAATTTGCCAATAGCAGCAGCTTCGACTGCTCAAGTCGAATCAATTAAGTGAGTTTGAGTATTTCACAAGATCGAATGCACTTTGCAGCGTCCATATGGCTGCTGTGATTACCCGTTTGATTCACATTCTGTTGTTAGTTTTGTTGTTGTTCGGTTGGAATTTCATATGATGTCAAAAGCAGAGCACAACGCGCTGATTTATATGAGTCATATCATACATCAAAAGTGCCGTCGTTGATAACGGCATTTAAACTCGAATTTAAATGTTTTTAACAAATTAGATTCTCGCGCGAGTTCAGAGTGGCAAAAGCACGTTCGCGGAAGGATTAATGGGTTGATAAAGAGCATGATGTGTGTGTGTGTGTGTATGTTGTCGCCGTCTGGCAATTTGCGATGAATTATTACGGATTTCATTTGGAATGAATGACATAGTTTTCAATCAAGCATCAACGAATTTTGCGAATGAAATAAACGAGTAGGCTAAATGAGTTGGACCATTGCCAAAAATGTTTTAATCACAATTGTATCGTTGTTTTGTTCATTGCCTGGCGTGTCTCTTATCATATTTTCCGTTGAATAAACACTTAAGCATCGGGCGTGAAATCAAGCGTATATACATGGAATCGTAAATAAAAGCTGAAAGTAAACACGGAAAATAATAGTGCAAATATATGTTGAAATGTCGTCTTCAGGATCAACATGTGCTAATACAAGTAATAATATTGATTTTGAGATAGATTCTTCCTCCTATATTCGAATACATAGTAAACGCATCACAGGAAACTAATAAATTGACTCAGAATTTTCTCTGCCGTCAAGAAATTCATTTATATGGAACAAAATGTTGCCAAGTTGCGGCCGCATCGCATCGAAAATAATTTCTAATGGCTATTTAATAAACGGAACAAATCAAGCGAAAACCAAAAAACATTTTTTTCGGGATTGGAGCGGAGAAAGAAACGCAGGCGACCATATTTTATCTATATTATGGTGTTTTCGTGGCGCTCAATGCATTAGCAACAACGCACACTGTTGAAATAGCCAATCGAACTGGTTTCTTCTCCGTTTTTTTCTCCACTGAACAAAGAGAAATGAAGAGAGTTTCGCAATAAGTGAAAATATTTTGGCGGAAATTCCTAGCAACAGAATACTTAAAACTAAATAGTCTGAATCGAAGATTGTTCTGAGCGCGAGCGTGCACGAGTCTAATGCGTCATAGAGTCGATAGTTTTGAGTGTATCGTTATTAAACAGACTCATTGGTCATGCTCGATGGTTTCATTTTTGATTTAGTATTTCCTGATAGCAGCCTCTTACCGCGTTGAGAGATCTAACAAAGAAATGAGTAAAAGAAGAAGAAAAAGCAGCGCGCAAACATTTCCACTTTAAGACGGTGCAGAAAAGTGGCGTCACCACTACACATAATTATGATTAATCCAATATAATAACTTTTCTGCCGCTAACGAGAGATTCCTTCAATATTTTTTCTATTTTATTCGGTTTTATTCCAACTGATTTTTTATGACAATTCCGCGGTAGGTGAGACCGGTTGATCGCCTCATTTTAATGTATCAGTTTTCATTTTAATCCATGAGATAAAAGAATGTGATGATAATTTACGATGGGGATATGTACAAATTGGTAGTGCACAACAACAACAACGACGACAAAATATAGAGGACACGCTCTGGCGTCTCTGCTTTTTTTGCAGTTTGATGCATAAATTAGTGGAATATGATTGGAAATATGCAAATAGAAGAGTATTTTAAGAGTGGATTTTTAGATTGGAAAATGCCATAAACAGCGCGAGCTGTCATGTTAACGTGAACGCGGTCGTTTTGCTCTCAATCAACTAATTCGAAACAAAGAACTCAACGAGCTGAATCAAACACCTGATTTTGTGCATGTCAGTGTTTTTTTTCGTGTGTGCTTCGTCCAATCTCGAGGTAATGGACAGCATGAATTTATTTTTTTGCTGCAAATATTTAGCTGATACAGTGATATAGTGAGAGATTGCCTCATACTGAGAGAGAGAGAGAGAGAGAGAGAGAGAGAGAGAGAGAGAGAGAGAG